>NC_140273.1:23344387-23406887 GCF_964030765.1 Micromesistius poutassou | reverse complement strand
CTAGACTCTACACATAGATATAAAGAGATAGATACTACACTAGACTCTACACATAGATATAAAGAGATAGATACTACACTAGACTCTACACATAGATATAAAGAGATAGATACTACACTAGACTCTACACATAGATATAAAGAGATAGATACTACACTAGACTCTACACATAGATATAAAGAGATAGACACTACACTAGACTATACACATAGATATAAAGAGATAGACACTACACTAGACTCTACACATAGATATAAAGAGATAGACACTACACTAGACTCTACACATAGATATAAAGAGATAGATACTACACTAGACTCTACACATAGATATAAAGAGATAGATACTACACTAGACTCTACACATAGATATAAAGAGATAGATACTACACTAGAATCTACACATAGATATAAAGAGATAGACACTACACTAGAATCTACACATAGATATAAAGAGATAGATACTACACATAGATATAAAGAGATAGATACTACACTAGACTACACATAGATATAAAGAGATAGATACTACACTAGACTCTACACATAGATATAAAGAGATAGATACTACACTAGACTCTACACATAGATATAAAGAGATAGATACTACACTAGACTCTACACATAGATATAAAGAGATAGATACTACACTAGATATAAAGAGATAGATACTACACTAGACTCTACACATAGATATAAAGAGATAGACACTACACTAGATATAAAGAGATAGATACTACACTAGACTACACATAGATATAAAGAGATAGACACTACACTAGACTACACATAGATATAAAGAGATAGATACTACACTAGACTCTACACATAGATATAAAGAGATAGATACTACACTAGACTCTACACATAGATATAAAGAGATAGACACTACACTAGACTACACATAGATATAAAGAGATAGATACTACACTAGACTCTACACATAGATATAAAGAGATAGATACTACACTAGACTACACATAGATATAAAGAGATAGACACTACACTAGACTACACATAGATATAAAGAGATAGATACTACACTAGACCCTACACATAGATATAAATAGATAGATACTACACTAGACTCTACACATAGATATAAAGAGATAGACACTACACTAGACCCTACACATAGATATAAAGAGATAGATACTACACTAGACTATACACATAGATATAAAGAGATAGATACTACACTAGACTCTACACATAGATATAAAGAGATAGATACTACACTAGACTCTACACATAGATATAAAGAGATAGATACTACACTAGACTCTACACATAGATATAAAGAGATAGATACTACACTAGACTCTACACATAGATATAAAGAGATAGACACTACACTAGACTCTACACATAGATATAAAGAGATAGATACTACACTAGACTCTACACATAGATATAAAGAGATAGACACTACACTAGACTCTACACATAGATATAAAGAGATAGACACTACACTAGACTCTACACATAGATATAAAGAGATAGACACTACACTAGACTCTACACATAGATATAAAGAGATAGATACTACACTAGACTACACATAGATATAAAGAGATAGACACTACACTAGACTATACACATAGATATAAAGAGATAGATACTACACTAGACCCTACACATAGATATAAAGAGATAGACACTACACTAGACTCTACACATAGATATAAAGAGATAGATACTACACATAGATATAAAGATATAGATACTACACTAGACTCTACACATAGATATAAAGAGATAGATACTACACTAGACTCTACACATAGATATAAAGAGATAGACACTACACATAGATATAAAGAGATAGACACTACACTAGACTCTACACATAGATATAAAGAGATAGATACTACACTAGACTCTACACATAGATATAAAGAGATAGATACTACACATAGATATAAAGAGATAGACACTACACTAGACTCTACACTCAAACTCTGCTGCTGGCTGGGCCTTGAAAACACTCTCGCTCCCCCTCGTGTGTGTGTGTGTGTGTGTGTGTGTGTGTGTGTGTGTGTGTGTGTGTGTGTGTGCGTGTGCCTGTGTGTGTGTGTGTGTGTGTGTGTGTGTGCGCTGCAGTCAGCAGTAGAGGATAAAGGCCCTCTTGATGGGCCCTGGCGGTGGCGGGCCCCTCCCTCCTGGGCGTTTGATCGGCCCGGGGGCCGCTGAGCCCCAGACTTCCTGTGGCGTGGTTCCTGCTCTCACGTCCTGGTGTTTACCGAGCGCTCCCCGCTCCAAACATCAAGCACCAGAGCACCACTAGACGGTGCTTAAAGTCACCCACCCTCAGGGCCCAACGCGTGTCCTTGTGTCCCTCCTCTCCTAGACCTCTCCACCATGGAGGAGCGGCTGCAGCGCCGAGACTACGTCAAGCTGACCGAGTTCGTGGCGGACATGACCAAAATCTTTGACAACTGCCGCTACTACAACCCCAGCGACTCGCCCTTCTACCAGTGCGCAGAGGTCCTGGAGAACTTCTTCGTCCAGAAGCTCAAGGGCTTCAAGGCCAGCAGGTGAGACACACACACACACACACACACACACACACACCCCCCCCTGGGCTGGGGTCTCCCCTGCTGGAGGGGTCTGTGTGTTCCCACACCTGGTGTGAAGACCAAGATGTTCTCCTCCGGACACAACATGCAGCCGAACGCACAGAACCTCAACTTCCACCTACAGCGTGCAACCCAAGGTTCCTCCTCTTGTTTCAAGTTCTTTAGGAGCTATAGGGCCCCTCGTAGCTAGGGGCCCCTCAGAGCTATAGGGCCCCTCGTAGCTATAAGGCCCCTCGTAGCTATAGGGCCCCTCAGAGCTAAGGCCCCTCGTAGCTATAGGGCCCCTCAGAGCTATAGGGCCCCTCAGAGCTATAGGGCCCCTCAGAGCTATAGGGCCCCTCGTAGCTATAAGGCCCCTCGTAGCTATTGGGCCCCTCAGAGCTATAGGGCCCCTCAGAGCTATAGGGCCCCTCAGAGCTATAGGGCCCCTCGTAGCTATAGGGCCCCTCAGAGCTATAGGGCCCCTCAGAGCTATAGGGCCCCTCGTAGCTATAGGGCCCCTCAGAGCTATAGGGCCCCTCAGAGCTATAGGGCCCCTCAGAGCTATAGGGCCCCTCGTAGCTATAGGGCCCCTCAGAGCTATAGGGCCCCTCAGAGCTATAGGGCCCCTCAGAGCTATAGGGCCCCTCGTAGCTATAGGGCCCCTCAGAGCTATAGGGCCCCTCAAAGCTAGGGCCCCTCGTAGCTAGGGCCCCTCAGAGCTATAGGGCCCCTCAGAGCTAGGGCCCCTCAGAGCTATAGGGCCCCTCAGAGCTATAGGGCCCCTCAGAGCTATAGGGCCCCTCAGAGCTAGGGGCCCCTCAGAGCTAGGGGCCCCTCAGAGCTAGGGGCCCTCGTTGGTGAGGCCCAGGTGACCGGGGTTCACTCAGAGCTCTTCTGAAATGAGGTTGATGGTGTGAAGCCTGTTCCCCTTCAGTGGCCCCCGGTGGAGGTCTAGTGAGAGGGTCCAGGAGGTCACAGGTCTGAGCTTATTGAAGGAGGGCTCCACAGCTCATGTGGACCTGGGGGAGCGGAGCACAGAGCACCAGCAGGCAGCTTCTCTGGAGTTCAGCCAATCACATTGCACCATCACGGCGACCGTCTCTTACCATTGGGGATTCAGAATGCTAGCATGGTGATTGGCTGGGAGGACACAGAAGCCCATATCTCCATGGCCCGCTGAACACAAGCTGTGCTCTGATCTTCATTAAAGGAGCATTTCACCGGTGGAGTCATTAAATTAAAGTGGGTCATATATGTAGTCCAATAGTGACATACAGTTCTTGACCGAGAAAAGGCAGACAGTGACTTTCTGGTGCTTGTGGATTGAAGACGACAACTCCCACAATCCCAATCAGGGACGTAACATAACAGCCAATCAGCGTTCACTCCCTGAGGGACGGAACATAACAGCCAATCAGCGTTCACTCCCTGAGGGACGTAACATAACAGCCAATCAGCGTTCACTCCCTGCAGTCCAGAGTGAATGCAGCAGGAGGAGAAGGTGATTGTTGCCGTTTGTGGACTCCCGGAGCTCTATATCTAAATAATATTATATAATATATAGGTATCTATATAATATAATATATAATATCACGGCCAAAAGCTGTGTGCGCCTCCGGATGATATTATGAATTAAAAAGTGCGTCCGGTTCTTGGAAGTCTCTGGTTCTTCAACAACAAGTAAGGACTGGTAGTGGGGGTTATCTCGGCCATGGTGGAGAAGGAATTGGGGGAAGAAACTTTGGCTTTGACTCTGAAGTCCAGATTGAACCTTCAGATTGAACCAGAGACGTCGGAGAACCCGACGCAGTCGTTTATTCATAATATCATCCAGAGGCGCACGCAGCTTTAGGCTGTGATAATATATATTATATTATAGATGTCTATATATTATATTATTTAGATATAGAGCTCCCAGAGTGTTCTAGAATATCTTAGAACACGGCCAAAAGCTGTGTGTACCTCCGGATGGTATTATGAATAAACGACTGCGTCTCTGGTACTACATCATTGCTTCTTCAGCGCTCGTTAAGTTAAAAAAAAGAAGAAAAAGAAAGCACTGATCTACCGGTCACACGGTAACGTCTACATCCATACTGTATTTACACCGCTGTACTCTACACCGTTTACACCCCAAGTCCCGCCCACTGGCACTGCTCTGTAATAGGTCAGTAGCGTCAGTGGGACCCGCCCCCTATAGGCCCGTTTGAAAATGAGGAACTAGTGCTTGTAGTTTTTTAGAGCCCTTTGTGTCTTTAAATGACACAAAAATGTTAATTTTGCGTCATTTAAAGCAGGAAGT
This sequence comes from Micromesistius poutassou, assembly GCF_964030765.1. Classification (NCBI taxonomy): domain Eukaryota; kingdom Metazoa; phylum Chordata; class Actinopteri; order Gadiformes; family Gadidae; genus Micromesistius; species Micromesistius poutassou. Next base: position 23,402,025 of record NC_140273.1, on the reverse strand, counting down.
GTTCGAGGTAGATACGGAGCTGAGGGAATGATGACCATTCAGAAACATGACTGGTTACTAACGATACAAAGTGTCCCTTTAATGTGCTTTGATGTTCTGCATCCTAGAGTGACATGCATTTCATCCATATGTATTTAAATCATCCATTCTCTCTCTCCTCCTCCCCCCTTGTCATCCTAACTCTCTGCCTGTCACCCTCTCTCTCTCCCCCTCTCTCTCCTACAGATTGTGATGTCATTATCCCTGGGGCCGGTCGCTCTAAACAGACCAGTTAGTTTGTCCTGGACGTAGCTCTTTCTATTTTCAGTTCTCCAAAGAACCGTACAATGATGTATAAAATACTACACCATATGTGTCCTCCTTTTCTATTTTAAACAAAAATGGAACCTCAAAAAAAGACCTTTTCCACTGTCAGTGGCGGCGATGTGGGAGCTCAGAGAGGCTTTCTGACCATGTGACACATGGCTGATATTTTTTTAGTCCGGATATTAAGCTTTGTAATCTTCTGTACTGAGATGAATTTAAAAAGAAGTCACTGATTATTGAAGTTATTGAAATGTTACTAGATAACTTATAATTTCATTGGGCGGGGCAAGCTTATTGTATTCCACCTAACATTTTACCTCTTCTTAGCCGTGTTTTTTTAATGAATGCTTGCAGCGTTTATTAGTTTCATGTTCTACCAGTTGTTCCTGTGTCTTATTTTATTTTATGTGCATATGATATATCCTTTTGTGAAGGACTATTTTTGTGTTCTAAAGGAAATAAATCTCTAGGACTTGTAAAGATAGAAGATAGTGTCTAGTTAGCCCTAGTCTGAGGCAGGGCGCATGGCTCCAGTAACCATTCTCTGTAAATACACCCAGCTCACATCTCACCAACATGGCTGCCATGTCCCATCCTAAACATGTCATAGTTCATTGGTTTTTGTTTTCTACACTGCTCTGCCCCAGTGCATATTTTTGTCATGTTCAAGCTTTTAATAAAAAAAAGTACAAAGAATGAGCTCTAAGCGCCTGGTCTCCTCCTGTCCCTCCTCTCTCTAGGTCTCATAACAACAAGCTCACTTCAGCTGCTTCCTAGAGGCTCTCCACACACACTCTGTCCTTCACACTCCAGCTCTGTCCACCTCTTCCTCAGCACGCAGGCCTCTGGACCAGCAGACGGCCCCACACCGCCTCCGGACTGAAGCCCTGCTGCCGCAAACACCCCAACCCCCTCACCCCCAACCCCCTCACCCCCAACCCCCTCACCCCAACCCCCTCACCCCCAACCCTCACCCCAACCCCCTCACCCCAACCCTCACCCCCAACCCTCACCCCAACCCCCTCACCCCAACCCTCACCCCCAGCCCCCTCACCCCAACCCCCTCACCCCAGCCCTCACCCCAGCCCCCTCACCCCAGCGCCCTCCCCCCAGCCCTCCCACCCTCCGCTCCCCTGCTGTGGCTACAGCAGACCATTCAGCAGACCGTTGGATTCAGGCCATTTCTATCCATGTTGAGGACCAGGGCTCCATGCGTAGGGTCCAGGACGGCACATGGAGACAGAGATGGTTCTGGAAGTGGTCCCAGGTGGTGGTGCAGCAGTGACACTTGTTCACTAGTGAGTGGGGACGAGTAGCGGGACCCCCTACTCGTGCTAAGGGACTTTCGAGCCGTCTGAACTTTTGGGGATGATAAAAGGCTCCCATGTAGAGACTGACCACAGACAACTCGTATCTTTTCCATGTTTAATTTCAATCTCAAGATGTACAGCTTCTGTATTTTTCTTAAAAAATTAAATATTTTCTGTTACACTGCCACTAACATTTTAAAAGTAATCACAGTAACTAAGCCAATGTTTTTGCTGAGTCCCATCCATCTATATTCCCATAATCATGTTTTATACAGGGAAAAGAAATCCAGTTGTGTCAAAACTGCCTTTACTCCAAAGTGTTTTCGCATGGATTTATCAGTACCAATGTCTGTTTAAATGTAGGCCTAACTTATAATAGTAAATGGACTGCATTTATATAGTGCTTTTATCCAAAGCGCTTTACAATATTGCCTGACATTCACTCATTCACACACCAACGACCATGCAAGGCGACAGCCAGCTCGTCGGGAGCAGTTAAGGCCTGATTATGGTCCCATGTTCATGCAATGCAATGACCATGCAGTTCTGCGTCGGTTTTATTGAGCGGACCAATCACAGCCCTTGCGGCTGCGTCGCCTCATTGGAAGGTTACAATTTTTGGGAGGCGCACGTCAGGCCCTTGCGCTGGACGCAAGGAGGGTCTGCAAGGACGTAAGGGGTCCGTCACCCCCTTGCGATGCGTGAACGCGGGACCATAATCAGCCCTTTAGTGTTAGGTGCCTCGCTCAGGGACACCTCGAAACTCAGCTAGGAGGAGCCGGGGATCGAACTAGCAACCTTGCGGTTACCAGCCGACCCGCTCTACCTCCTTAGCTTCTGCCGCCAACTTACCTAGAAACATCACCTTCTCACTCCGCGAAGCAGCTCAACAACGTTCTCTCGGTCTCCTTCTCTTTCACAGCCTTTTCTACTCATGGTTCATTCAGATGACAGCTTGGCTCACATGTAGGCTATCTTTCAACTCTCGGGACTCGACCCCAATGCCCAAACCATGCCTAGAAATGTGCTGGTTCAGGATAACTCAGCGGGCGCCCCCCCTCCCCGGATTCCGCCTGACAATTTGGCGGAATTTTTCATTGCAGAAATCATGAGTTCTGTGGGAACAATGTTTTTTCGAACAGTCCCTTTTTTAAACGAATCATCGCTATAACTATAGCCGTTTAACGAGGTGAAGTTACCATTTCACAGCGATGAGAGAAAACGTTTTTTTCAAAGTGATGTCCAAACTGTAATGAAAAGCCGATCGGATGCGTTGGTTTAGTCATTTCAGAACTTAGTAATGCTCTCATTCTTGTTTCATGATTTCCTTTTATGTGAAGACAAACTTGACATTGGACGTTGTGAAAGTGTTATTTGTAAAGCCTATTGTAGTCTTGAACATAACATTTAATTGCAAACTAATGAGCGTGTGGGAGTGCTGTCAACATTTTTGATTGCATGCCGATTGAAACCATGCAGTTACAAATTAAAAAAAACTCATATTTTCAAGAAATGAAATGGTGTTGCAACTCAGCGTTTTACATCATGGCCTTTTGGGTGATCTTATGGCGCGTTTCCACCGAGCGGTGCGGTATGGCTCGGTGCGGGGCCCCAAAATAAGCACACTGAGCCACGCTTAGCTGTACCTATTTCTGGGTACTCCCCTGTGGATAATAACACAGTGCCCACGAGGAGAATCGTGCAGAAGATTGCTGTCCTTCTTGGACGTCCTACATTGTTGCTCTTAGTTTAATGTGTTGACTTCTTATTCTTCATTGAGTATATTAGCAGGCTACACTGTGTCGGGTTGATCTGATGTCACGATGCTTACGTAGCTGCCGCGGATATCGCCGTCCGCATAAACCCCGCCCTGGTACTGTCGATGGTGGAAACGCGAGCTGTAACCGTACCGCACGCAAATATTTTTTTCGTAGGATGGTAGGGGCAAGTGTCGCATTTTTCGCCTCTGATTGGTTAGAAGGGCTCTCTTCCGATTGGTTATTTGATTTTGCGGAGAGCCCTTCTAACCAATCAGAGGCAAAAAAGGCGGTACTTGCCCCTACCATCCTACGAAAAAAAGATTTGCGTACCGCACCTAACCACACGCAATATTTTGCTGTAGTTCACTGCGGAGTGCAGGGAACGGTTGGCCGGTGGAACGCTGATTGGCTGTTACGTTACGTCACTCAGGGAGTGAACGCTGATTGGCTGTCATCATGCGAATGTCGCGGCAAAGTTCAACTATTTAAACTTGAGTGAAACTGTCGCGCTGCAAATCCTCGTGAACGCGCTAGCCCGGTACAGGGCGTTCACGAGGATTTGCAGCACGACACAAAGCGACAGTTTTGCTGGAGTTGAAATATTTGAACTTTGCCGCGACATTCGCATGATGACAGCCAATCAGCGTTCACTCCCTGAGTGACGTAACGTAACAGCCAATCAGCATTCAACCGGCCAATCATATTATTAATATTATCATATAATATTAAATGTCTATCATATCATATATATATATATATATTATCACAGCCAAAAGCTGTGTGCACCTCCGGGTGATATTATGACTATAGACTGCGTCGGGTTCTCCGACGTCTCTGGTACTTCCACAACAACTCAACTTCCTCATACACGCGCGACTATATTCGCTTGATAAAACTGCACAAATCACTACAGCGACGGATTATGACTTGTTACGCGACAAAACCTAGGCGACACCGCGACCAGGCGACAAACGTGTCTTTTGGTGTGAACGCACAGTTATTCTACGGGAAAAAAAATCGTTAAAGGGGTAGTTCAGGATTTTGGACATCGGGTCTCATTTCCAAGTGAGCCAGTGTGTTATTTATCACTGGAGACCGTTTTCAACACTTTTCATTCAGTCCGTCTAGTTGCAGAAATCGCTGGTGCTAGGCTAGCGCAAGTCGAGGGGAACTGCTAGCCTGCCAATAAAAACAGTTTTACCCACTCCAAAGTACACCCGAGGCAAACCAATTATAACGCCAGACTATTGATGTAAATGTCTGTGTTGATAGAATAGTGTTAGAAATAAAACTATCCTTGTATCGCAATGATCACATTACATTTTGGGGGACTACTTTCTCAGCAGTGGCGGAATTTCACTTTTCTCCGGTGTAGCAACCGATTCACTACAGCAGAAGGTAAACAGAAGCGCACTCCAGGTAATATCAGTCCGCCGCTGCCGTAGCTTGCTTCCAACTACAGGGATTATTAACCAAATGCAATGCGACGCAAGGGTAAGTTTATTTCTAACACTGTTCTATCAACACAGACATTTACATCAATAGTCTGGCGTTATAATTGGTTTGCCTCGGGTGTACTTTGGAGTGGGTAAAACTGTTTTTATTGGCAGGCTAGCAGTTCCCCTCGACTTGCGCTAGCCTAGCACCAGCGATTTCTGCAACTAAAGGACTGAATGAGACGTGTTGAAAACGGTCTCCAGTGATAAATAACACACTGGCTCACTCGGAAATGAGACCCGATGTCCAAACTCTGAACTGCCCCTTTAAGCGCTCCGCTCGGTTGAAACGCGAGGGTCAGGAAGCCCTTATTAGGTCAGATAATGACGTCCACGTCAGTGATTTAGTTTTTCACGTTCCTCTTTTTCTATGCTGATTATTACCCACCTATCATCCATGTATATGTTTAATGGCTATTTATGTGAAATAACATATGTATTTAGACCAGTAATCTCACATTTTTCGGTCTCTAAACCAGCAAGTTCCTAACATCCTAACAGTGTAATTTCCGTTTGATATACTTGATCTTGGGTTCATGTTCGGGTTTAGGAGAACATTCTTCTATAAAGTGTTAGATGTGTACATACTGGTTTGAGCTGGGGCCGGAGGGCGGCAAAAAGATTCTTGTACAAACATTTATTTTATAAACCAACATGTTAAGCATAACATTCTATATTGACATCATGTTGCTGTTTTTATTTATTGATATTGATGAGAAGTTCTCATTTCTTTTGTAAAGTTAACTAGCCAAGAGGGGAGGCAAAGTTCTCTCATGTTTTTAGCAGCTGTTGCCACAATGAAGTTTCTTTTGTATTTGATAGGACATTTCATCCTAGTGAATAAAGTAATGTTTTTGAAATCAATTTCCAAAATGTCTGTGGTGTCTTTCATTGGATTAAGTAGTGTGTTTAGAAAATGGTTAATCATATTTTTCAGAGATATATAGACCCAGGAAAGCATCTATTAAAGAGTAACCAAACATTAAGTAGAACCTTAGAACCACCCTTGTTGGACCACATGTCCCCTGAGATGGTCCCTACCTCTGCACCATGGGGCACCCTAAGGGACCACTCCTGTCCCCTCTCTCTCTCTCTCTCTCTCCCTCCCTCTCTCTCTCTCTCTCTCTCTCTCTCTCTCTCTCTCTCTCTCTCTCTCTCTCTCTAAGTTAATTGACTCCAGCAGCATGGTTAATGTCTCTCCCCCCCCCCCCACTGGTGTCTCAGAGAGAAGAACCTTCCGCTGTGATTCCCTCATGCTGCCCAAAGTCAGACAGAACTGTCCTAGCAGCAATGTTATTATTGTGAAAGTAATGTTTCTTCAAAGGACAAATTACAATAGGCATCTTGTAAATAAAGGTTTTGTTTTATGTGTTTATGTGTCATGTTTTATTTTTTGAACACCTAAATGAGAGTAGATGTAGCTCATCAGAGCATATTGTCACCTCTCCCAGATTGTAATCACCTGTGTGTCCTTAAGCCCTATTCTAGGTCTGGTCTCCTGATGTGATCATCCATCACCATGGTCCAAATGGACAAGGACAAAAACTCTTCCTGCCAATGCATTCAACTGTGAGTGCTTTATCTTCATCAAAATGTGTTTAACATTGCATAAAGGGTTTGACTGTCAGCTGTGCTAGAGGACATGACATTCTACCACACACCTGAACCAAAAACAAATTCCATTTATACAAACCATGTACAAATCTTTATTGCTTGATTGCTGTTTACAATTAAATAATTAAATAATGCTGGTATTCAGTGCACATTGTGACTTGTCTTCACTTCAAATCTGCTGAACATGTCTTTTTAGGTCATGGGTTTCTGATTTTCTCATTCTTTACTAATCTACTCATCTTCCATGGCTTTGCACTACTCCAAATGGGTATGTAATGCATAAAGTACATCTATTTGTACTTCAGGACTGGTTCTGTGTGCATTTGTGTAAAACAGTCTAACTAGTAAGGAACTAGTAAGTCTGATCTGTATCTCGTGCTTTGAGAGGCGCTCAAAGTGTCTCACAGGCAAATTCAAAACCACCTTCAGCCAATCAGGCCCTCTGTGATGTCTGTGGTTCACAGACAGCTTCATCATGGAAGTTCAGTGGAAGTTGGAAAAAACATTGTTATCATGACAAAGTCACCCCCTAGCCCCGTCTGTGCGATGCTATCTGGAAACATCAACAACAACTCTCATTTGACCCGTGTATGAATAATAGCCTACTTCCTGTTTTCCAGTCTCCAGGAGACTGATCTCGCGTTGACCTCTTGAGTCATGAGACTCTAGGAAGTCTGCTCTTCATTTTGTTGCATCAAGATTAATTTTTGTAAATCTTTCTATTATTTGTTCGTTATTTGAGCGAACTCAGATCCCTGGACAACAAGATTCTGGACTTTGTTTGCAGGCTCGAATGAATCCTTTTCGGTTCAGCTAAGTGAAACAAGCTGTTTTTGTAAGCTATAAATGTATTAGCAAATCCAAAATAACACATACAGTCACCAGCTACAAGATTATGTTGAAGCACAAGTTTTTTGGCAAACATGTTTTAAATAATTACTTTCATGTGCCAGACATGAATAAATGCCAATACATATATATATATATATAGCTTCAGTTTAAATGTACAATACAAAACCATCCAATGAACAAAAACAAGATTATGACACATGACTAAAAAAATCCTCTTCACCTCTTGTCCTTCAGGCTCAAAGGACACGAAAGGTAAGTGTAGTAAGTGTAGGTAAGTGTTGTAGGGCAGCCGGTCTGACAGCGCTCTCTGCCCTGCAGCAGCCGGTCTGACAGCGCTCTCTGCCCGGCAGCAGGAGGTCTGACAGCGCTCTCTGCCCTGCAGCCGGGCTGACAGCGCTCTCTGCCCTGCAGCCCTTCTGTCTTTGGCTTCCTTTATCTGCAGCGGGACCGGCTGGCCTCCAGCGCTCTCTGGTGCTTCCGCTTGTTGAACCTCTTCACGTAGTTGTTGCTTCTCAGAAGACCGTCGCCAGGCTTCAGTTTACCTGCCAGGATGGCGAGGAGGTCACTGGGCAGGTGGCGTCTCCGATGGTATATCTGACCCATCACGATGTATCTGCTCCCTGGTGGGAAAGCAACAATCTAAACACACGTTTTGTATCAGATGGCATTACCCCAATTTTTAGTTGTCATTGTTGCTGGACTTTCTCTGTGTTTATTTATCACAGTTTATATCAGTAGGGACAAACTTACGGAGTAATAATAAAGCGATTGTGGGTTGGTTTATTTTGCTACGGTGTGGACCCTGAAACGATTCCCAGTAGAAGGAAAGCCGCAGAAAGCTGTGACCTAAAGCCCTCTGAAGGGGTCTGAATAACACAAAAAGAACTCTGCGTCATCGTCCTTCTGATGTGGATTTGGGTGAACTTAGTTTCCATGTGTGTGCTTTGTCCATGTCTGGTGATGCTTTCATGGTGTCCCCCGTTCTCCTACCCAGCCTGAGGTCCGGGCAGGGCCTGCTGCACCTGAACGAGTCCAACACCAGCAGCCGCACCTTGAAGAAGAAGCTGTCCGGGCTGACGTGGAGGCGGCTCATCTTGTAGAAGCCGTCGCTGCCCACCATCAGGGTGATGAGGCGCAGGCCACGGCCCACCGGCTCCATGTCGTGGACCACCCCGTTCAGCGCTGCTCCACAGGGAGTCAGGGCTCAGTACTGTCATGTGTTTGTACCATGGAGCATAAGAGCTGCTACATGACCACCCCGTTCAGCGCTGCTCCACAGGGAGTCAGGGCTCAGTACTGTCACGTGTTTGTACCATGGAGCAGAAACACTGAACAAAGACTACATCATTTTCTTTGCATTTGTTGACTCTGGTTTGTTGAGTCAAATGGCACTAATTTAAATTAATTAACCAAAAAACGGTGAGTCGTGTCTGGTTTTATGTACTTTGATACCCAAAATAAATATATATATATAGATCATAAAAATGAAAGTTAAAATATGCGTTCATAATTAGATATATCCAGGTGTTTTTACTGATGGACCTGAGTGTCCTACCGAATTCACTGTGGCAGTAATGCTCTCTCTCCTCTCTCTCTTTGCGGCATTCGCTGAGGCAGGAGGCGTCGTGGGTGAAGTCCGACTCTGAAACGACGGAGGGAAGACAGATGAGAACAAGAAGACCAGGGAGCTGTCTGTCCTGTCAGCATGGGGCCCCATTATCACCCCATTATCACCCCATTATCACCCCATTATCATCCCATTATCACTCCCAGACACTCCTCCGCCTGCACTCTGCAGGACGTGGTGGTCGTTTATTCCACTGAACCGCCCAGACGTCATCCACCTCTGGAATCACAGCATGACCCCAGCTGACCTCTGAGACACCAGCAGACAGGTTCATGACCCCAGCTGACCTCTGAGACACCAGCAGACAGGTTCATGACCCCAGCTGACCTCTGAGACACCAGGTTCATGACCCCAGCTGACCTCTGAGACACCAGGGTCATGACCCCAGCTGACCTCTGAGACACCAGGTTCAAGGCCAGGGTGGAGGATTAGATGGCTGATGGCTGATTTGTGGCTCAAGCTTTGGGTTGACTAATTACCAATGGAATCAGATAAATGTCTCATCTCGCTGTGGCCCCGATTCTCTCAGTCAATGTGACCCGGTGACCTTTCTGAAGAACAACATTATACATTATTACATTAAAGCGTTTCAGCTTATGTCACCATATCTTACGAATAGATCAATTGCTGAAATACCATGAAGAGACGAAGACGTTTAAAGATCCCATGGCATGCTATTTTAATCGATGCTTTAATATAGGTGTTAGTGGGCCCCTAATACAGTACTTGAAGACGTTCAAGAGGTTCAGCCTTGGTGCAGAGTTACAGCCACTACGAGCCAGGCCCACAATGAGCTCTCCACAAACGGGCCGTTTTTAGAGGCGGGTCGAGGTGGAGGGTGGGGGCGTGGCCCTGAGCAGCTTGTTGCCACGGTACCATGCGCTAGTGTTTACAGTGGAACACTGAACACTCTGGGAGCTCTAGATCTAAATAATATCATATTATGTTTAGATATCTATATAATATCATATATATTATCATGGTCAAAAGCTGTGTGCGCCTCCGGATGATATTATGAATCTCAAACGACTGCGTCAGGTTCTCAGACGCCTCTGGTTCTTCCACTTCCACGTCAATATTAAGTACAGACTGAACCGCAACATGGAGGAGAAAAGGATTGTTGCCCGGGGTTGTCCGTCAGAGCCCCGCTGCCCGCTACAGCGGGGCTCCGACGGACAATCCCGGGCAACAATCCTTTTCTCCTCCATGTCGCGGTTCCCAATTCCTTCTCAACCATGGCCGAGATAACCCCCACTACGAGTCTCTTTGTGGAAATACCAGAGACCTCAGAGAACCTGATGCAGTCTAGTCTTTTCACCAAATGGGAGCTTTATGCAAGCTTGCGTTATTGTGTTGCGTGTTATGTGTTATAACTCCAACAGCAGAACGGTTATCCAAATAACAAAGAACACTTGCGTTACAGTGTGTGTATTCACACACACACACACGTGGCGCTCACACGGTCCTAGCTCATTGTCTCATTGGCGGCCAAATTCTCTGGGCGGGCCAAGCAGAGAAAGGGGCGGTACCCTGGCCCCTTATGACAACATAACGGACCGGAAGCCAAATCGAAGCGTTTCAGCAATCCTTTTTTCAAAGACAGAGTAAGATAGCTACTTCTCGGTTTACACCTAACGCAATGTTTAGCTACTGGGGGACCAGAGGGAGGCTAGGGGAACTCAACTCAATGTTAGAAAACCTCATAAAGAGACATGTTCATGCCATGGGACCTTTAAGGACATGTGAACGCTCTCCCTACCTCTCCTCAGGACGTCCAGCTGGTGGGGGCTGGAGGGCTGCCTGTTGAACAGCAGAGAGGGCCGGCTGGCGTTGCGCCCGCCGCCCCCCCCCCCCAGCTTGGCCTTGGCGGGGCGGTTCTCCTCCGCGTCCAGCCGCTGCGCCGGGGGCTCCCTGCGGCTGTGGTCGGGCTGGGCTCCTTTGGCCCGGAGGCCGGGGGAGCTGTCGGCCGCTTCGCTGTGGGGCGGGTGGGGCGGGTGGGGCGGGTGCTGGGGGACGTAGCCGTCGTGGAGGGCGTCCAGGTGGAGGTTCAGAGTGTGGTTGGTGACCACCACCACCGCCGGGCCGCCCTCCAGCGCTGCTCTGTGCAGCGGCCCGGCCGCCGTCTCCCCCCGGCCCTTGTCTCTGTTGTGTGGGGCCGCGGGGCGCTCCCCCCCCCGGGGGCCCTCCCCCCCCCCGCGGGGGCCCTTCCGGGCCTTGCTGTGGGGGCCGTGGGGGTCGCTGTGTTTGGGCCACAGGCCTGCAGGGAGGGCGTGGAGGGCCTTGGAGTCGGCGGTGCGGCCGCTCTTGTCCAGGGGCTCGTTGAGGGGGGGCTCCTTGGGCCCCCGGCTGTGGTTGGACGGGCTCTTCTCCACGGAGCCGTAGGGCTCTGGAGGAACAGCAGCTCACACCTCAACACTCACAGCCTCTCCTCTGTTTACCATCGGGTGGCGTTTTGTGCTAATAGTGAACGCTCTGTTCAGAAGTCTCCCCGTAACCAGCGACAGTGTTTGTGGTTTTAACACAATTTACAAGCAGAATGTGTTTGTTATAGGCTACTTAAGATGCGGGGATAAGGGAACAATTCCCAGGTGACTATAAGAACACACGATGCTTAATGTTTTAGCCTCAGATATGAGATGTTGAAGAAGTACGATTTTTTTTATTTTATTTCTTATAGATTAAAAATGACCTAAAATAATATTAAATAAAAACCTGCAAAACAGTCAAATCATCGTGACATGAACAAGTGACATAACTCACCATGGGCTCCTTGCTGCGCCTCGGGCAGAGACAGCGCTGTTAGAAACAACACGCACCCGATAACTCCCCTCATCTCCGGCTCCGACCGGCCGCTGCTGCTGGTGTGCGGACCGGCCGGGGAGGCGCTCTTTATAGAGGCTCTCCGCATGGGGGGGTCTCCGCATGGGAGGGTCTCCGCATGGGAGGGTCTCCTCATGGGGGGGGGTATCCTCATAGGAGATATCTTTAGGAGGGTCTCCTATGATGTAAACTTGGCGGTTACGACCAAATAAACACCGAGTATTTTTTTCACGATTTTTTTCAATCATGAAAGACTTCGGATGGAACAGGCTTTCATTCATAGACACTATAGACACCTGAATATATTATATAAATCACTACTACTTATTTTTTTTTTTATTGAATTGATCGTACGTCTCACGTTTGGAGATAGAGAGTTTGCAGCCCTCTTCCGGATCAAGGCATGACGATAGCATTGCGACATTTTAGATGATTTAAATACATTTTATATAAGCAGGTTTGGTACTCCTCATCAATCCGAGTCGTCGATCATCCCGTTGAAGAAAACGGAAACTAAATACGACCCAGATGGGACTCGAACCCACAATCCCCAGCTCCGGAGGCTGATGCCTTATCCATTAGGCCACTGGGTCATCACGTTCATTCCGTTAAGATGAGGATTGTATAGTACAGTATGGTATTTTTTTAAGTTAAAAATACGATTGTAGACCGTTTTTATTTCGTTAATTTCGCATTTACAAAGAAACGGAACATTATTGACACCGTACGGACACATATCGGATCATATACAGTAGGTTTTATGGCACGCTATGCGCTTCTAGTTCATATTCCATTCGTTAATATCGCGAGACTTGAGAACGTTGCTATTGACAACAACGTTTTGTTGTAGTGTTTTTAAAAAAGCTGCGACCAATGGTAAGGCACTTCCGACGAAGTAGCCAATAGAAAGTGGTAAAATAAGGGCGGCATCTACGTGACGTCACGACGGTTCACTTCGCCAGAACAAGGAGTCGGTAAGAACGCGCCTCATGCTCTGTGGTCCAGCGTGTTTCACAGCCAACAGTAAGCCAACGGTGTGCTTTGTACGGTTATTAGACCAGCCGCCGCCTCTTGGACCGACGGAGAGCCGGGTTATCGGGCGGCGGCGGTCCGGGGATCAGTCGGCACGTTACGTTAGATAACAGCTGGGGTTCTAGCTAAGTGGCGGAGCTAACGTGCTTCTTTAAACGACGCGCCCGGCTCGTGAACGCGCTGTTAATAACAACTACTACTATAACATCTGACCATACGTGCTTTACTTTTAGGTATCTGTCAACAGCGAAACCGAAACCTAAAGTGACCCGAGATGTCGGCTGCCAGCGACAGCGGAGACCGGCTCACCCAGTTCAAGAATAAAGGACGAGACGCCAACGTGAGCTCCGTCCTCACGTGGCCGCGCACCGCCGCCGTACTGTAGGGCCGATGACTGACTGACTGACTGACCCCGTACTGTAGGGCCGATGACTGACTGACTGACTGACCCCGTACTGTAGGGCCGATGACTGACTGACTGACCCCGTACTGTAGGGCCGATGACTGACTGACTGACTGACCCCGTACTGTAGGGCCGATGACTGACTGACTGACTGACTGACCCCGTACTGTAGGGCCGATGACTGACTGACTGACCCCGTACTGTAGGGCCGATGACTGACTGACTGACTGACCCCGTACTGTAGGGCCGATGACTGACTGACTGACTGACTCCGTACTGTAGGGCCGATGACTGACTGACTGACTGACCCCGTACTGTAGGGCCGATGACTGACTGACTGACTGACTGACTGACCCCGTACTGTAGGGCCGATGACTGACTGACTGACCCCGTACTGTAGGGCCGATGACTGACTGACTGACTGACTCCGTACTGTAGGGCCGATGACTGACTGACTGACTGACTGACCCCGTACTGTAGGGCCGATGACTGACTGACTGTGTGACCCCCACCCCCGTACTGTAGGGCCGATGACTGACTGACTGTGTGACCCCGTACTGTAGGGCCGATGACTGACTGACTGACTGACTGACTGACTGACCCCGTACTGTAGGGCCGATGACTGACTGACTAACTGACTGACTGACCCCGTACTGTAGGGCCGATGACTGACTGACTGACTGACTGTGTGACCCCGTACTGTAGGGCCGATGACTGACTGACTGACCCCGTATTGTAGGGCCGATGACTGACTGACTGACTGACTGACCCCGTATTGTAGGGCCGATGACTGACTGACTGACTGACTGACCCCGTATTGTAGGGCCGATGACTGACTGACTGACTGACTGTGTGACCCCCACCGCCGTACTGTAGGGCCGATGACTGACTGTGACTGACTGTATGACTGACTGACTGTGTGACTGACTGTGTGTGTGACTGACTGACTGACTGACTGTGTGACCCCCACCGCCGTACTGTAGGGCCGATGACTGACTGACTGACTGTGTGACTGACTGACTGACTGTATGACTGACTGACTGTGTGACTGACTGACTGACTGTATGACTGACTGACTGACTGTGTGACCCCCCACCGCCGTACTGTAGGGCCGAAGACTGACTGACTGTGTGACTGACTGACTGACTGACTGACTGACTGTGTGACTGACTGACTGACTGACTGTGTGACTGACTGTGTGACTGACTGACTGTGTGCCCCCCCCCCCCCCCAGGAGCTGCGGCGCAGGAGGGTGGAGGTCAACGTGGAGCTCCGGAGGGCCAAGAAGGAGGAGCAGATCCTGAAGAGGCGGCACGTCAACAGCCTCCTGGACGAGCCCCCCCTCCAGGACCCCAACGCGCAGGTAGGACCCCCCCGGGAGTCTGTAGCCCGGCAGGTACCGGGACCCCCCCGGGAGTCTGTAGCCCGGCAGGTACCGGGACCCCCCCCGGGAGTCTGTAGCCCGGCAGGTACCGGGACCCCCCCCCCCCCCCGGGAGTCTGTAGCCCGGCAGTGTTCACTATCTCAACCATGGTGCTGAGAAGTACGGGTGTTCCCCCGTGTTAATAATGTTATGGTTGTTGCTGGGTGTGTGAGGGATTTGGATCACTTGTTTTCAGACCGAACATCACCGTGGCATTAATACAAAACCTGTAGAAGCTTGACACACTCTGCATTTAGTTAGTTTTGTTATGATAATCATTGTTCCTGGTACTGGATGGAACAGTCCCTTGTATGTGAAGTGACCGCGTTGGCAGTGGGTGGAGGTGGTCAGACTGACCGCGGTCCCTTTTGTGCTTCAGCCCCCCCAGCACTGGTCTGTGGAGGAGATCGTGACCGGGGTCCACAGCCAGGACCTGGACCACCAGCTCCACGCAACGCAGGCCGCCCGGTGAGACCCCCCTCTGTCACTGGTCTCCTCCCAGTGTACCTCCCACTAACTCTGTCACTGGTCTCCTCCCAGTGTACCTCCTACTAACTCTGTCACTGGTCTCCTCCCAGTGTACCTCCCACTAACTGTCACTGGTCTCCTCCCAGTGTACCTCCCACTAACTCTGTCACTGGTCTCCTCCCAGTGTACCTCTCACTAACTCTGTCACTGGTCTCCTCCCAGTGTACCTCCCACTAACTCTGTCACTGGTCTCCTCCCAGTGTACCTCCCACTAACTCTGTCACTGGTCTCCTCCCAGTGTACCTCCCACTAACTCTGTCACTGGTCTCCTCCCAGTGTACCTCCTACTAACTCTGTCACTGGTCTCCTCCCAGTGTACCTCCCACTAACTCTGTCACTGGTCTCCTCCCAGTGTACCTCCCACTAACTCTGTCACTGGTCTCCTCCCAGTGTACCTCCCACTAACTCTGTCACTGGTCTCCTCCCAGTGTACCTCCTACTAACTCTGTCACTGGTCTCCTCCCAGTGTACCTCCTACTAACTCTGTCACTGGTCTCCTCCCAGTGTACCTCCCACTAACTCTGTCACTGGTCTCCTCCCAGTGTACCTCCTACTAACTCTGTCACTGGTCTCCTCCCAGTGTACCTCCCACTAACTCTGTCACTGGTCTCCTCCCAGTGTACCTCCCACTAACTCTGTCACTGGTCTCCTCCCAGTGTACCTCCCACTAACTCTGTCACTGGTCTCCTCCCAGTCTACCTCCCACTAACTCTGCAGGGTTCCTTTCTGGGCATTTTGAATGCTGACCCTTGGATTTGAAAGTTGACAAAAGTTAACGTTAACAATGTTATTCTAAAGTTAACACTTTAGAATAACGTTCATCATCGTCATAAGCCTTCAGTTAATGATGAACTAATCATTAACCAAACATTTAGATGATTAATAAAGGTTTAAGATCAGCTCTTTTTCCAGCAGGCGTGACATGGATAAGCATTAAAGGCATGGTCGATTTCCATAATGGAAATGCACAATACCAGTACTATGACTGGGCCCCATACTGTGCTCATGTACTCAAACTGGTAAAACTTCTCAGATGCAACCACCCCATACCACTTTACGCAACCTGAAGTAACATTGAAGAGCCAGGCAAGCCAAAACAGTAGTGTGTGTGTGTGTGTGTGTGTGTGTGTGTGTGTGTGTGTGTGTGTGTGTGTGTGTGTGTGTGTGTGTGTGTGTGTGTGTGTGTGTGTGTGTGTGTGTGTGTGTGTGTGTGTGTGTGTGTGTGTGTGTGTGTGTGTGCAGTGTTGGGGCCCCTCTTTCCTAAAGGGGTGTGTGTTTTTTAAACGAAGGATTTTATTAAGTACTCCTGTCGGTACTCAGTATTAGCGAGTACCCAAATGTAAGTACTTGGTCTGACAAAAGGTGGAATCGGTGCATCCCTAGTTTCCACTTGTAGTGTGAACCTCAAAGGGGGTTGAGGTAGGGACTTCAACGTGCTATGAATCATTAATCACCACCATTAGTTCATCATGTGGTGTGCTCCTCCTGTCCGGCAGGAAGCTGCTGTCCCGGGAGAAGCACCCTCCCATCGACGGCATCATCGAGGCGGGCCTCATCCCGTGCTTCGTGGCCTACCTGGCGCTGGCGGATTGCCCCCCCATCCAGTTTGAGGCGGCCTGGGCGCTCACCAACATCGCGTCGGGCTGCTCGGAGCAGACGGCGGCCGTGGTGGACGGGGGCGCCGTCCCGGCCTTCATCGGCCTGGTGGCCTCCCCCCACCCCCACATCAGTGAGCAGGCCATCTGGGCCCTGGGGAACATCGCAGGTACGCCTTCACCGTAGGCTCCTGTCTGTGTCAGTCGATTCACAGCCTACGTCCACAAAGGTTTCTACAAAATAGACAAAGGATGAAATGATTGACGGGTTCAATCGGTCAGATGGAGCTCAACCCAAGCTCGGTGGTTCCTCTGTCTGAGAGGAATATTCAGGAACCCTATGACACGACGAGGGCTGAACCAACGTCCTCTTCACAGGTGATGGCTCCAACCACAGGGACCTGGTGATCAGACACGGAGGGATCCAGCCCCTCCTCACTCTGCTGGCGGCCCCGGACCTCGCGGTGTACCCTGTGAGTTCAGAAGCCCGGTTCTCCTCTCCTGGGAGAACGTCCTCTTTTTCCTTTGTTTCTCTTTCCATAGAGTGCCTCTTTATCTGGTGCTGTAATGTACGATCTGCTGCGTAGATCTGTTGATGCTACACTCACTTGGTCTGTTGCTATCTGTTGTACTGAATAATATACGATCACCACTCTGAAGGTCCTGCTGTCTAACTGAACTCTGAGTGATTCTTCTACAACGTATCTCCAAAGACCTCCGCTGAGTGTTCTCAGGGCTCACTGGAGACGTAACGCTGCCGTCTCTCCCCCAGCCGGGCTACCTGAGGAACATCACCTGGACGCTGTCCAACCTGTGTCGCAACAAGAACCCGGCCCCGCCGCTGGAGGCGGTGCGCCTGCTGCTGCCCGCCCTGCTGCGCCTGCTGCACCACGACGACCGCGAGGTGCTGGCCGACACCTGCTGGGCCGTGTCCTACCTGACGGACGGCCCCAACGAGCGCATCGAGGTGGTGCTGCAGGCCGGCCTGGTGCCCCGCCTGGTGCAGCTGCTGGCCTGCGGGGAGCTCACCGTCATCGTGAGTCCTCTGATGCTCTGGTCTACAGCTGGGGGGGCATTTAGAACTCAGTACGGTGAGACGCACAGTGGGAGAGCCGCAGCAGCAGCAGACTGAGAAGTGTTAAAAGTCAGTGCTTGTCTTTGGATCTGTCGTCTACACGTGTCCAGGAGATCACCTCAGTGTTCCCCACACATAGACCAACGTGTGGCGCAGCGCCACAGATTCAACAACCAGCGCCACAAACTGATTCCGCTTTCTTTTTATTTTAACGCGATTTTTAAGTGTAAATATCTCACTCTCTCACAACAAATGTCACGCCAAAAACAGAAAAATACCCGTTAGATCTCTCGTTGCTTCAGACGAGCGCTAAATTGCTGCGGCTGTCACCCCCCCCCCCCCCCCCCCCCCCCCCGTCAACAACTCCACCCGCGGTTATAATGCATTATAAGCATTATAAGATTCTACAGTCTCACTCCGGCCAAAAACCTGTCCGTTGCCAACCCTGCAGGGGGGCACCACACATTGCTACTGGTCTGTGGGGAACACTGTCTCATCGCTGAAGAAGAAACCCCACCTATCCTTTGGAACAAAAACTAGACTAGAAAAAGGAGAATAGGAGGCATCTCAACTGAACGCAAAAACTTGAGATGTAACTAATAAATGTAGAATGTAAGTTAAATGTAGTTAAAGGGCCAAGTTAAATGTAATTACAATGTAACTAGGCCCGTGGTTCTGTCTGATGCCCTCTTGGGTTGACCATTCTTGTAGTGCTACGGCGTTAGATTGTCTGTTTGTGGGGGCACCCCGCTGTACGTCTGACCTCTGGCCTCCTCCCAGACCCCAGCCCTGCGGTCGCTAGGCAACGTGGTGACGGGCACCGACGACCAGACGCAGTGCGTGCTCAGCGCCGGCGCGCTGGCCCTGTTCCCCGCGCTGCTGCGCCACCCCAAGCCCAACATCCAGAAGGAGGCGGCGTGGACCATCTCCAACATCACGGCCGGGAAGAGCGCGCAGATCCAGGAGGTGGTGGACGCCGGCCTGGTGCCCATCCTGGTGGAGGTCCTGAAGGAGGTGGGCGCCCCGCGGCCGCTGTGGGCCACGCGCTGGGACCTCCAGCTCGGAGGAGGGCTTAAGCACAAAGGGCAGATTACATCGTCTGTGCATTCTGACGCTCTGCATTGACCCCCACTAGCACGGCTCAGACCGGCCACTGGTCTGGGAGGAAACCCTTCATCAGTACTGTTACTTTATTAAATGTGAAGCAGAGGGTGAACACAATGCTCTGCTCGGAGGCTGATGTCACACTGAGTGGAGGAGAGGTGACGTCAGCCCAGCGCCGTCCTCTCCTGGGAGGTAAGAAGCGACTGAATGATCCCCTGGTTCTCTCCCCAGGGGGACTACAAAACCCAGAAGGAGGCTGTGTGGGCCATCACCAACTACACCAGCGGGGGTTCCACGGAGCAGGTGGCCTACCTGGTCCAGTGCAACATCCTGGAGCCGCTGCTGGAGCTCCTGTCCGCCAAGGACAGCAAGATCCTGCTGGTCATTCTGGACGCCATCTTCAACATCTTCCAGGTCAGTTTGCTTCTTTTAGGTTTGATTTAGTTTGAAAAAATTGTTCATTAAATGTATCTTATTTCTGCCGCATTAATGTACTTAAAAATGGACCTTTTATATTTCTAGTTGAGTTGTGTACTTGCATTATCCCCAATGTTTATGAATTCCAAAAAACTCATTGGCTACACGGTCTGACTCTCATAGAGATTTATAAAATCTATATAATTAAATAATATCGCAGCCAAAAGCTGCCTCTGATGGTATTATGAGTCCTAAACCACGGCATTGGGTCCTCTGCCGTCTCTGGTACGTCCAGAACAAGTTCAGACTTGTAGTGCTGGTTGTCTCGCCCATGGTTGAGACTTAATTGGTGGAAAGAGATTTTGGCGTTCACAAGAGGAATGGTGTTTTGAAGTTTGTGCGATCAACAAGTAAAGTTTGTCTACTCGTGTGGTCAAACTCTCCCGAACACGCGGTGCGAATATTGGCTTTAGGTGTGAGCGCACAGTAAAGCTCTGTACAACGAGTGCAACGCCAAACTGTTGGGCGCCTTTGCCAGTGTTGCACCAAACGAAAGGCTCCCGAACCGCAGCCCTCTGCTGCAAAGAAATCACCCGCTCATTATACAATCATTACATTATCTTTTTCATATCGTGATATGTATCGCAGAACGACCCAATATGGCCATAGGACTTTTTTCCAATATGGTGCAGCCAGAGATGTATAAAGTACTAGAGACCCAGACTTAAGTACAAGTACTGTATCACAAAAGTGACTTGAGTAGAAGTGTTCTTTTAACACCCCACTTAAGTGGAAGTACTAAAAGTACTGAAGTACTGAAAGTAAAAGTATTGTGTAAAACATCTCAAAGGCCAGAGGGGTATTCCAAGAAAACGGCTAAGTGACAAACATGGGTAAGTTAAAGGACAATTCCGGTATTTTGAACATTGAGCCCCTTTCTGGTTTGTCTAGGATGAAATAGAGAACATGTTGACTATTGGTCCTGTCTCTGGTATTTGGCTCATTTAGAATCGCCCTGCCTGCTTCAGAATGGCTGGCTACGGGCATTCACAAACCTGTCCTTAAAACAACCCTAAACATTTGTTTTCAGAAATGTGCAACTCACCGAGTGGTTAGTGGTGTTTGTTGATGTTCCAAATCAAGTATCGTAGTGAAATACAGTTTCTGTCGTGTTTGATTGCTATTTTATCACATTTTGTAAATCCCATTGGTTTCTGTTGGAAGACTCGTTGCTCGTTGGCCAGAAATGGAAAGGAGGGCTGTTTACGTTTGGTTGTAGTCTTTTCGTTCAGTTCTAGCCCTACTGTTGAGACGGAGAACCGAACGAAAAGACTACAACCAAACGTCAACAGCCCCCCTTTCCGCTTCCGGCCAACGAGCAACGAGTCTTCCAACAGAAATCAATGGGATAACATTTTTATAATTGTAACGAGTAACGATTCAGCACATGAAAAATGTATTGGAGTAAAAGTATTAAACTCATCAAAAATATGTAGTGAAGTAGGAGAAAAAAATAATACTCCAGTTAGGGCTGGGCGATATGGCTGAAAACTGTATCACAATATAAGTGTTTCATATCGGTCGATATCGATAATTATTGATAACTGTTATGACCTGTTCAAAATATGGACCAGGAGAAAAATATAAACGTAATCAGTTTTATTTTAAACTTAACCTTCCCCTGATTGTAGGCAGACAGGGAAAAGTAATGTCAACACAATCATGGAAAACTCAAATACATATAAACATAAGTCTGAATGAAAATGAACATCACAATGAAAACTTAACGATTATCAATTATAAAGTGCTCAAAAACGTGCTACAAAAAAGTGTTCTAAAACATTTGCAGTGTTAAATGTAAACATAAAGAAGCCTGAGATCTGAGAAGAACTATCTTAGAAGAACTATCTGTAGGCCTCCCTAACAGGCTGCAGCCCTGGCCCTGTGTAGGCCCTGTGTAGGCCCTGTGTTGGCCCTGTGTAGGCCCTGTGTAGGCCCTGTGCAGGCCCTGGCCCTGTGCAGGCCCTGGCCCCGTGCTCCCTGACGGTGTGTCTCTGCAGACGGGGGAGAAGCTGGGCGAGACGGAGAAGCTGTGCGTGGGCATCGAGGAGTGCGGCGGCCTGGACAAGATCGAGGCGCTGCAGGTCCACGAGAACGAGGCCGTGTACAAAGCCTCGCTGCAGATCATCGAGAGGTACTTCTCAGCCCAGGTGAGCCCCGCCGTCTCCCCAGACTGGAGGTCTGCAGCAGTGATGAACCCCTCTGAGGTTGACTGGAGGGGAACTCGTGGGGCTGTTTCTTTCAGACGTGGAGGTAGTGGGTCGTTGGTTAGTACATGAGATGGTGATAAAGATGATGATGCAGGTGTGTGGAGGTTGGTTAGTACATGAGATGGTGATAAAGATGATGATGCAGGTGTGTGGAGGTTGGTTAGTACATGAGATTGTGATAAAGATGATGATGCAGGTGTGTGGAGGTTGGTTAGTACATG
Organism: Micromesistius poutassou; assembly: GCF_964030765.1. Taxonomy (NCBI): domain Eukaryota; kingdom Metazoa; phylum Chordata; class Actinopteri; order Gadiformes; family Gadidae; genus Micromesistius; species Micromesistius poutassou. The sequence goes on along the minus strand of NC_140273.1, from coordinate 23,380,172 downwards.
AGATGGTGATAAAGATGATGATGCAGGTGTGTGGAGGTTGGTTAGTACATGAGATTGTGATAAAGATGATGATGCAGGTGTGTGGAGGTTGGTTAGTACATGAGATGGTGATAAAGATGATGATGCAGGTGTGTGGAGGTTGGTTAGTACATGAGATGGTGATAAAGATGATGATGCAGGTGTGTGGAGGTTGGTTAGTACATGAGATGGTGATAAAGATGATGATGCAGGTGTGTGGAGGTTGGTTAGTACATGAGATGGTGATAAAGATGATGATGCAGGTGTGTGGTGGTTGGTTAGTACATGAGATGGTGATAAAGATGATGATGCAGGTGTGTGGAGGTTGGTTAGTACATGAGATGGTGATAAAGATGATGATGCAGGTGTGTGGAGGTTGGTTAGTACATGAGATGGTGATAAAGATGATGATGCAGGTGTGTGGAGGTTGGTTAGTACATGAGATGGTGATAAAGATGATGATGCAGGTGTGTGGAGGTTGGTTAGTACATGAGATGGTGATAAAGATGATGATGCAGGTGTGTGGTGGTTGGTTAGTACATGAGATGGTGATAAAGATGATGATGCAGGTGTGTGGAGGTTGGTTAGTACATGAGATGGTGATAAAGATGATGATGCAGGTGTGTGGAGGTTGGTTAGTACATGAGATGGTGATAAAGATGATGATGCAGGTGTGTGGAGGTTGGTTAGTACATGAGATGGTGATAAAGATGATGATGCAGGTGTGTGGAGGTTGGTTAGTACATGAGATGGTGATAAAGATGATGATGCAGGTGTGTGGTGGTTGGTTAGTACATGAGATGGTGATAAAGATGATGATGCAGGTGTGTGGAGGTTGGTTAGTACATGAGATGGTGATAAAGATGATGATGCAGGTGTGTGGAGGTTGGTTAGTACATGAGATGGTGATAAAGATGATGATGCAGGTGTGTGGAGGTTGGTTAGTACATGAGATGGTGATAAAGATGATGATGCAGGTGTGTGGAGGTTGGTTAGTACATGAGATGGTGATAAAGATGATGATGCAGGTGTGTGGTGGTTGGTTAGTACATGAGATGGTGATAAAGATGATGATGCAGGTGTGTGGAGGTTGGTTAGTACATGAGATGGTGATAAAGATGATGATGCAGGTGTGTGGAGGTTGGTTAGTACATGAGATGGTGATAAAGATGATGATGCAGGTGTGTGGAGGTTGGTTAGTACATGAGATGGTGATAAAGATGATGATGCAGGTGTGTGGAGGTTGGTTAGTACATGGGATGGTGATAAAGATGATGATGCAGGTGTGTGGAGGTTGGTTAGTACATGAGATGGTGATAAAGATGATGATGCAGGTGTGTGGTGGTTGGTTAGTACATGAGATTGTGATAAAGATGATGATGCAGGTGTGTGGAGGTTGGTTAGTACATGAGATGGTGATAAAGGTGATGATGCAGGTGTGTGGAGGTTGGTTAGTACATGAGATGGTGATAAAGATGATGATGCAGGTGTGTGGAGGTTGGTTAGTACATGAGATGGTGATAAAGATGATGATGATGCAGGTGTGTGGTGGTTGGTTAGTACATGAGATTGTGATAAAGGTGATGATGCAGGTGTGTGGAGGTTGGTTAGTACATGAGATGGTGATAAAGATGATGATGCAGGTGTGTGGAGGTTGGTTAGTACATGAGATGGTGATAAAGGTGATGATGCAGGTGTGTGGAGGTTGGTTAGTACATGAGATGGTGATAAAGATGATGATGCAGGTGTGTGGAGGTTGGTTAGTACATGAGATGGTGATAAAGGTGATGATGCAGGTGTGTGGAGGTTGGTTAGTACATGAGATGGTGATAAAGATGATGATGCAGGTGTGTGGAGGTTGGTTAGTACATGAGATGGTGATAAAGATGATGATGCAGGTGTGTGGAGGTTGGTTAGTACATGAGATGGTGATAAAGATGATGATGCAGGTGTGTGGAGGTTGGTTAGTACATGAGATGGTGATAAAGATGATGATGATGCAGGTGTGTGGAGGTTGGTTAGTACATGGGATGGTGATAAAGATGATGATGCAGGTGTGTGGAGGTTGGTTAGTACATGAGATGGTGATAAAGGTGATGATGCAGGTGTGTGGAGGTTGGTTAGTACATGAGATGGTGATAAAGGTGATGATGCAGGTGTGTGGAGGTTGGTTAGTACATGAGATGGTGATAAAGATGATGATGCAGGTGTGTGGAGGTTGGTTAGTACATGAGATGGTGATAAAGATGATGATGCAGGTGTGTGGAGGTTGGTTAGTACATGAGATGGTGATAAAGATGATGATGCAGGTGTGTGGAGGTTGGTTAGTACATGAGATGGTGATAAAGATGATGATGCAGGTGTGTGGAGGTTGGTTAGTACATGAGATGGTGATAAAGATGATGATGCAGGTGTGTGGAGGTTGGTTAGTACATGAGATGGTGATAAAGATGATGATGCAGGTGTGTGGAGGTTGGTTAGTACATGAGATGGTGATAAAGATGATGATGCAGGTGTGTGGAGGTTGGTTAGTACATGAGATGGTGATAAAGATGATGATGCAGGTGTGTGGAGGTTGGTTAGTACATGAGATGGTGATAAAGATGATGATGCAGGTGTGTGGTGGTTGGTTAGTACATGAGATGGTGATAAAGATGATGCAGGTGTGTGGAGGTTGGTTAGTACATGAGATGGTGATAAAGATGATGATGATGCAGGTGTGTGGAGGTTGGTTAGTACATGAGATGGTGATAAAGATGATGATGCAGGTGTGTGGAGGTTGGTTAGTACATGAGATGGTGATAAAGATGATGATGCAGGTGTGTGGAGGTTGGTTAGTACATGAGATGGTGATAAAGATGATGATGCAGGTGTGTGGTGGTTGGTTAGTACATGAGATGGTGATAAAGATGATGATGCAGGTGTGTGGAGGTTGGTTAGTACATGAGATGGTGATAAAGATGATGATGCAGGTGTGTGGAGGTTGGTTAGTACATGAGATGGTGATAAAGATGATGATGATGCAGGTGTGTGGAGGTTGGTTAGTACATGGGATGGTGATAAAGATGATGATGCAGGTGTGTGGAGGTTGGTTAGTACATGAGGTGGTGATAAAGATGATGATGCAGGTGTGTGGAGGTTCTGCTCCACTAACCCGGTGGTTCTCTCCTGGTGCAGAACGAGGAGGACCAGGCCGTCGTCCCGGGGGTCACTGCAGACGGATTTGCCTTCCAGGTTCCGGACGATCAAAGCACTTTCAACTTCTAACGCTCCACCTTTCTCCATGCTCTTTTTTTTTTTAATTTAAACTGTCCTCTTATTTCATATTTGTACATACTCGTACAAAGATATCCACATTTTCATGCAAGATATGTAAATACATTTTAAGAAATGTCTTCTTAATTGTGTGTAGTTTTTTTGTGTGATGGTAGAACAGTTTGGGAGGCAGTGGGATCGAAGGGAGTCGAGCTCATGCAGTTCCCACGTCAGCCACCAGGGGGCGCTGCAGGCTTTTCTTTGTTCAGCCCATGTACTTTAGACTTTGAAAAGGGGGTTTTATGAATGAAAACTTTTCGTGGCTTGTTACAACAAAGATTAATAAAATCTAAAGATTGAGATGTTTTATAACCTAATCTCTGCTAAAAACGTACACCTTGCTGATCAAGAGCAACATTTATTTTTGGGTTCAACCCATTTGTCCACGCTGATTGAGTGTTAGATGTTTTGTAATTGGGTCACTGTAGAGGGCCAGTATCCCGGGTCCAGAGCCAATGCCCCTCTACCCTAATAGAGGTCTAATAGAGGTTAGATCTAATAGAGGTTTAATGTTCCTGGTGGTTTAGTGTAGCAGACCCCGGGTTCAGACCCCAGAGGTCTCTGGTGGGTTCAGACCCCAGAGGTCCTGGTTCAGGGTTCAGACCCCAGAGGTCTGTGGTGGGTTCAGGGTTCAGACCCCAGAGGTCTGTGGTGGGTTCAGACCCCAGAGGTCTCTGGTTCAGGGTTCAGACCCCAGAGGTCCTGGTGGGTTCAGGGTTTAGACCCCAGAGGTCCTGGTGGGTTCAGACCCCAGAGGTCCTGGTGGGTTCAGGGTTCAGACCCCAGAGGTCTGTGGTGGGTTCAGGGTTCAGACCCCAGAGGTCTGTGGTGGGTTCAGGGTTCAGACCCCAGAGGTCCTGGTGGGTTCAGGGTTCAGACCCCAGAGGTCCTGGTGTCTTCTCGGTCTGTGTGCGTTGTTCAGAAAAGGGACTCGATGGGAGTGTTACGGCAGCGGGCATCGAGCAGCGATACCGGGACTCCTTTATTCTATGTTGCTCAGCGAGCTACCGCATAGCTAGCCGGATGTCTTCGGAGGGGTTGTCTTAAGTCGACGCGGACCCTTGTTTCCAGTGTGTATATATATTATATATTATATATTATATTGTGTATACTCGGAGGATGTCGAACCAGGGCGCCCGGCGGAGCGGCCCGGTGAAGCTGCGGCTGACAGGTAAGACCGCTGCTAGCTGCGGCTAGCTGCTAACGGGACACCGAGACCTTTCTCACGTCTCCTGCTTTAAAACACCGACCTGTCCTGAGACCTGGACCTCTTTAGTCCGGACTGAGAGAGTGTGTGTGAGTGTATTAGTGTGTGAGTGCATTAGTGTGGCTTTACAGGAGCAGCTGTGGGACTACAGCCTGAAGCTAGCTAACGTTAGCTTCAGTAATGTGTTTTAGTAAACTTCGTCTCATCGTACAGCTTGGTGTCATATATATATATATTTATATATGTGTGTGTGTATATAATAGAACAATAATATAGATATAATACTGCTTTAGGAGTCGATGAGTATTATTGCTCAATGTTGCTTTTGTTCTAAATGTGAGTAAAGGTTATCGACAGCGAGTTAATTATTGAGGACGCTTCATGTTAATGAAGCACAATAAGGTAATGACAATAACCCGATTCAGTCATTATTCTTAAATCCTCAGTCTTTGATCTATCACTGGCTTTATTTAACGGCATGTACCTCTTTATGAAGGGTTAGTAGGATGGTAAGTTATGGTAACATGTGTTTGGACCTTTTACTATAAATAATGAGGACTAGTTTTCTGTATGTAAACCAATCCCCGCATACTGGGGGCTTTTTAACCGGCATTCATGTGTTCGATCTCCCCATCCAAACCAAATCTATTATATTATATATATTACCAGATCGGGCAAATGCATATTCTCTTCGACGTGAGGAAAATAGTTTGAATGGCAATTTACAAAATAGCATTGCTAGCTCTAAGTGAGTGTTGTGTCTGTAGTTGGTTATTCTGATCATACGTCCTCCTCTCCTGAGCGCAATGCACTTCGGCTGAGTTTGTGTTTCTTAAACTCCACGGCACCGCCGTCATTTTCCAGACGGTGGGACAGGAGCGGGTCCGGGACCGGGCGCTCCGCCGTCCCGTCCGCCTCCCAGCGCCTCCATATGCGGAAAGTTTTTAAAGGGGCCGCAGTGGCCTTCAGTCGGAATCCCTGGAATGTGACCCTCCGAGAGGAAATCTGGGTCCCCGAAGACCAGACACGGCCCGTCTCTCCCTAACCAGAGTGTGTGTGTGTGTGTGTGTGTGTGTGTGTGTGTGTGTGTGTGTGATAAAGGAGAAAGTATGTTAGGAAACGGGAAGGAGGGATTTACGGATGGAGAATAAGTGATTTTGGAGGGTCAAAAGGACTCAAAACAGCGGTCAGACACTAGTGAAAAACCCTGGTTACGCACTGAGTGCATGGTGTACATGTCTATGACTGGTTGTGCGGGACAGGCCTTTTGAAAGCGTTTGTGTTGTCAGCCCACATGGGCTGGATGTGTAGTCTGCTCTGGCAGGAACCCCATCTCCGCCGGCCTCCTCCCTGTCTGTCTGAGGGGAAGTCGGCTGTTTGGAATGCCCTTTTCTTCTCTTTTTTTTGATTGCACACCAGTCCTCCCATGTGGTTGTAGAAACGATGGCAACATTCCACCACGAGGTATTACCAGCTGGCAGGGCGACGGCGTGGTACTCTCCCCATCAGCCCACCTCTCCGAGCACACGGCTGTAAGGCGGTGAGCTGCATGGAGAGAGCGGCCTGGCGCTGGGGGAAGGCCCGGCCAGTGCTGGCCAGCATCCCTCTGGCGGGTTGAGACCTCCACATGCACAGTGATCATTTGGTTATAGATCAATAGCTGGAGTTCTTGCAGCACTGCTTACCCCTTAATGTGCTGAACACAAACGTACCGTCCAGAAGATGATTCATCCTCTGCTCCCTCAGACTGGTCAGGGCTTTAGCCGGAGGTGAACCCCTGGCTCCGCTCGGCCTCCGAACGGATGAGGTTTGAAATATGTTGTGCTGGCTAATAACTGCTTTAAGCTGTGTTGGAGCGTGTACAAGTGTCCGAGAAAGTTAACCCTCTCTCCGACAACCAACATGAGTATTACAATGTTGAAGCACATATAACACATTTAACAACGTTTAAAACAATAACTAACAATTTTTGGTTCACAGCCCCTTCAAAGATTGCAAAGGACAGCCGTGCCACTGTTTTCTAGGTGTGCGCTGGAGTATCCCGTCCATTATGGCGCATTTCCACCGCAGGGTGCGGGTCGGTTCGGTCTGCTAAGGTGCGGCACGGGTCGCGTTTCCACCTCCAAAAGTGGGCGTGACCCGGACTGAGCCGTGTTGAGCCGTACTCGTCTCACTGTACTCCTCCGTTGAGGAACTGAGAGCCTGAAAGGGTCCGGCAAGTTTGAGCTACACACGCCGTCCGTTGATTGGTCGACAGAATTGTCACTTCCGTGCGACAGGGGGATAATAACAAAGAGTGTGTGTGTGTGTGTGTGTGTGTGTTCTCTGCAGTACTTAGGGTCACTGTGTTGTGGTCAGGTGGAGTCATGAATCACTAGGACACAGATACGCAAACTTCCTTCAAATGTGTTTAGTCTGACTTGCGTAGCATAAACTACAGACTCTCTCCGTCTCCGCTCAGAGGCAGGTTATGCAGTATCAGTCCATCCATCGAGATGGATGGATGTGGATGACAGTAAACTCTGTCAGACACTCATGATTGAGTGTTGACGTGGCGGTTCATATAGAGGAGCCCTTAAGGCATGATGTCACGGTCGCAGGCCTGCAGCTATCTGCAGCAGCCTAAGCCTCACCAGGAAGGCTGGTGAGGACATGGCAACTCAAGGCAGGAAAGAGCAATGGCAAAGCTTTTAGTTGCACCACGAATATCTTCCCATGCAAAAGCTTGACCAGTAGAGAGCAGATTGTGATATATGGTTTGCCGCTAAAAGAAGGCCTGTGATAAAGAGTAGAAAAACACTTGAAACAAACATGTGAGCTAGTGCATCACAGGGTTAGCTTCTGATCTGGAAACGTTCAGTAGGTTTCCCTTTATGCTGTTGCTGAGGTTTTGCTTTCAGGGTTCAGAAACAGCCTAGTGTATTTTTACTTTCTGTTCAGCAATCAGCAACTTGATGCGGTTAGTAGACGTGTCTTGTGCATTTCCCACAGCAAATGAGGATCAATGGACTTGTTCCTGATCTATACCAAACCTAACATTGTTGGAAGAGCCTAAAGTATTCATTAGTGGAAATGTTTTCAGCTAGAAATTAAATACATTTAGAAAAAGGTAATAAATGATGAAATCAAGTCTTAAACTGTAAAGACCATGATTGGGCTGACAAGCATGTCCCTCCTTAAATAGATTCTTCTCAATTCAAATCAATGTAATTGATTTGAAATGAGAAGCAGGTCATTTATGTATGACCCCCCTCTAACCCCAGCCCCCCAGAGGGTAATATATGAAGCAGCGTGGGGATCCCTCCCTCAGGGACACTAAGGAGTGGAACAGCGTTTTCATTTACATTATTGTCCATATTAAGTTAGTTAGCATTACCTTACCGTAACGCACTGCACCGTACCGTACCGTACTGCACCCTACCCTACCGTAACACACTGCACCGCACATCACCGTACCGTACCGCACCGTACCGCACACCACCCTACCGTAACACACTGCACCGTACCGTACCGCACACCACCGTACCGTACCCTACCGTACACCACCGTACAGTACTGCACCCTACCCTACCGTAACACACTGCACCGTACCGTACCGTAACACACTGCACCGTACCCTACCGTAACACACTGCACCGTACCGTACCGCACACCACCGTACCGTACCATACCGTACCGTACCGTACCGTACCCTACCGTACACCACCGTACCGTACAGTACTGCACCCTACCCTACCGTAACACACTGCACCGCACACCACCGTACCGTACCCTACCGTAACACACTGCACCGTACCGTACCGTACTGTACTGCACCGTACTTTACCCTACCCTACCGTAACACACTGCACCGCACACCACCGTACCGTACCCTACCGTAACACACCGTACCGCACCGCACACCACCGCACCGTACTGTACCGTACTGCACTGTACCGTACCGTACCGCACACCACCGCACCGTACCGTACCGTACTGCACCCTACCCTACCGTAACACACTGCACCTCACACCACCGTACCGTAACACACTGCACCTCACACCACCGTACCGTACACCGTACCGTACCGCACCGTACCATACTGCACCCTACCCTACCGTAACACACTGTGGGTGAAGGAGAGTTGACATTCTAATTTAACAACGTAACAATGACATTTCCCAGGGAGAATGGATTCCTCTATTTTCAAGCACTCAAGCGACTCCACCAGGATAAGTCCTGCTTTATCCTGTAGGTCCTCCTGCAGAGTGTGTGTGTGAGGTCACAGAGGAAGTCAGAGGTCAGGTAGTGTTGCGTGGAGAACACTTCACTCCCACACACTAGTCCCTGCTACCGTTCTGTGGTTTCACGGCCCGCCACCATGCGTCTGGTGGGCCGCTCACAGTCCTACTGGAAGCACACTCGCCGCTATAGCATCCAGTGGTTTTCCAGCTGCAGGAGTGGATCGTGTGTCCGGGCCGGCGCCGGCGGGCTCTGCCGTCCCACTCTTTCCGGTGGAGGAGCGGCTGTGGGTCCCACGGTTGGCAAACCTTTGTTTGGTTAGTCAGGGTAGACCGTCTCACTAGAGGCAGACCCTTTCCAGTGTCAAGACGGCTTCCGTTGGATTATGACCTGGTGCCGTGGGTTTGGCTCAGAGGAGGAGAATTGTTCTGTTTTCAGCGGGTGAAATTTGCTATGTATAAAATGAAGAATATAAAGCTACCAGTCATGTTGGCAGACACAGAGGCTGACGGTGTTGAGGGCTGGACCATAACGAGACGTGCTTGCTAGATCTAGTTAGTGAGCTTCAATGCTATCTAGGTTCAGACTGAAACACGTTAACACCAGACTTGGTATCTGGTGGGCGACGCTACGGAAGAAAGATTTACAATCAGGAGGAAACCAGGCTGTCTTTTAAATATTTGTTTTGATTTACTTTTTATTAAAAGGGAAAAATAAACTGAACCACACTGAATTGATTCAACAAAGTAATCTAATCTAAGAATTCAAATGAAGGAATGAAACAAGATAATAACTAAACTCATACAATGCTGATGACGTTGAATAATCACTGAATTACCTTCAGCCATGAGGCGAAAAAGATGGGCCAGATGTCTCACACACACACACACACACACACACACACACACACACACACACACACACACACACACACACACACACACACACACACACACACACACACACACACAGTGTCACACTCTGGGTTTGTTGGTTATTTCTGGGTCAATGGTGCAGTTATTGGTCCTATTTGTAGAGGTGCAAAGTAAAGAGTCCATCAGAGGTCTGGGTGTCCGGGCTTTGTCCCACCATACGTTCGATGTCACAGTACATGACGGCTGCCCCCCTCGCCACAGACAGCTCATCCTCATCTGGGTCTCATGTGACCCTCAAGATCTTCATCTTCTCTCTTGATTTCTGTCCAGCTCTGGTGTTGTTGACCACACAGTACTCTGGCCCATGGGCCTGGTGGCAGCCCACCAGTGGGTGACCCACTGGTGGGCTGGTAGCATGGCGATCAGGCTACGACTGTACCGCACTATGTGGCAGACATAGTGCGGTTGATGATTCATCAGATTATGGCCGTGATTACTTCTGACTAGGGGTAGAAATGTGGGCTACAGCTGAGCTCGTCTGGGTTGCAGCAGGCTCTGTCCACTCTGCTGCCCCGCAGCCTCTTGCCAAAGTGTCTGGTGTCTGTTGCCAGGACAACAACAGAACGCTGCGCTACAGAACGGTCCCTCTGCTGTCCAGGAAGACTACTTCAGCCTCGCTATCGCTAGAACACGTCTGATATGGACCACAATAGTAACACGTGTCTGATTAACGACCACCATCTGCTAAACTGATGGCAGTGGTTTTTGAGTGAGGGCAGATGAGCCAGATTGAGCCTTGGTTACATCTTCGATTTGTACAACCAGAGAAATAGGCCATTTGAGCTTCAGTTTTATTTTTGAGCAACTACATTATTAATTAAATACATTATGGAAACAAATGCCTAGTACTGAAAATAGATACCAAATGATTTGTTATTGTGGGTGGGTTGCTAGGGAAACCTTCGGTACCCAGCCCTCATCCTCTACAGCCTTAACCGGACTAACTCCCCAGACTCTCTCCTGGTTAAAAGGATCTACCTACATCTTATCTACCTATATTTATTAGGGGTGTAACGATTTACCGACACGAATCGGTACCGGTTGGATTTACACAACCCACGTATGCGACTACGTCGATACGTGGGCCCCTGAATTGATATAAAATGACCAAGAATCGGTCTATGCACCGATTGAAACATGGGAATGGGTTGAGTGAAGCTTTAGCCTGACATCAAGACAGCATTGTCAACTCATTTCATTCCGTTTCCATATGGATCTGAAACATGGAATTTAAGGAAGTGGGCAGATCCGTGTGTGTAGGCCTGTCACGATAACTCATTTTGCTGGGCGATAAATTGTCCCAGAAATGATTGTGATAAGCGATAATATAGCCGCTTTGAGACCATTGAGTGAGCTGACGGCGGAGTCTTGACTTGCGTGTGTGTGTGTGTGTGTGTGTGTGTGTGTGTGTGTGTGTGTGTGTGTGTGTGTGTGTGTGTGTGTGTGTGTGTGTGTGTGTGTGTGTGTGTGTGTGTGTGTGTGTGTGTGGTATTTGTGCGTCCGTGTATGTTCATGCGCATGTGTGTGTGTGTGTGCGTCCATGTATGTTTGTGCACATGTGCGTGTGTGTGTGTGCGCGGTATGTGTGCGCGTCCGTGTATGTTTGTGCACATTTGCGGTGTGTGTGTGTGTATGTGCGTGCGTGCGTACGGTGTATGTGTGTGAGCTTCAGGCTGCTTGGCACATGCGCACTGACCAACTTGTCCGAGTAACTCGTCCGACAGGTCTGCTCTTATAATAGTACGATTTTATATATAAATATATATGGAAGATTCCATCTCTTTTATATATAATCTGGACAGCAGGCAGGCACCAGTTTCTGTTCCTGTTTATTTGTTCTCTTTGGATCCCCCGTGACTGAAACACGTCGCTCAACGCGTTCATCAAAACCTCCACAGAATGTGACTGTCACGTACGGTACTGAAATGTGGCTGCCACATACTGAGCTATAGTGCTCTGTAAACTAAACTAGACGTTAAACTGCCTCCTGTGCCATCATTACAGCGACCCCCTGAGGGCCTGGCGGTGGAGCACAATGTGGCAGACAGCGACCCCCTGAGGTCCTGGCGGTGGAGCACAATGTGGCAGACAGGAGGACTGCCCCTGGCCAGTTCTGATTAGAAGAAAAAAAAGTTGCGCGAGTAATTTACGTCAAGTGATCAGCTTTTTTGATGGGCGCTTTTGGGTTCTCCGATCACGCTGTTTTTAGCCAATGTCGGCCAATCATGATTGGCGTCGGATCGATCGGTCTAATCGATCTAATTCCAGTGTATCGTCCCTGAATCGTAGCGCATGCATCTAGATACGTATCGGATCGTCCTATAAAGGAGAGATGCACACCCCTATTATTTATACTGTATAATTATTGTACTAGAGTATGTACTATTATTGAGTACATACTCTGATGACATGCACTGAATGCAGTCAGCCAGGGTGGCATAGTCCGACGGTAGCTGCTGGTAGCTAGTAGTGGTGGAATTCATGATTCGTTTGAATGAATCAGTTCGCGTTGGTCAGTTCGCTAAGAAGAGTCGTTCGAATTGTTTGTTTGTTTGTTCGTTCAGTCGCGTTTCCGGTAGCTGTGAATCATGGTTCTCAGTCACTGAGTCGGACTCGGCTCCTCCCTCGTTCTCGTTCTCAAACGAATCACGATCGTGCAACGGTGCAAACGGTCATCAATCAACACAACATTAACTAAGTTCCTTTTAGTTGAGGAGCGCTTCATGTTAGAATCGGGATGTTGTTGCCCGTCTGACTCTCGTGACGTCTCAGTCCTCGAGTCTTCACCACTAAACACAGTCAGTGAACGAACGGCGACTTGTGAGTCTGCGCGACTCAGCGACTAGTGGGTGGAGCTGGGAGTCGAGTCTCGGAGAACGAACGATACGAACGAGACGAACTGAAACGGGGAATCAGGTCGGTTCGTTCATGTTAAAGAGTCTTTCGTTCGAACTGATTAGTTTCCGAACGAGCCATCACTAGTAGCTAGTCTCAAGCAGGCTTCCAAATGACCATCAGTCATGGTGGAACGGTATTTAGACTTAATAATCTTCATGTGGGAAAAGGCTGACTGACATAAATAAGTAGAGCCAAATAATGCAGTCAAGGAGGTGGCCCATTTCCTCATGTTTGGATACTGTTCCTTTGTGAGTTAGTTCCAAAATTGTCCATGAGCCGTGGATTTAAAGGCTGTGTTGCAGGTTAACCACTGTCGATTAATGGGTACATAAAGCACTCAATGTGTATCATTTAAACAATGTCCCCAAAATGGTGTAAAAGTCCAGTTTTTGTCGTTTTTGGTAGTAACAGGTGTTTTCTAACGCAACGCGGCGACGACGTCACGTTGGGGAGACGTGGTGAAGGTAGCCTCAGCCTAGTACTAGAACTATGGCGTCTGGGATGAGGAAGAGGTGGCAAGAACCACAAATAACATGTATGGTGGCCCACAGCCGTATAATTTCGAACCTGTCAGACGTGAGAGGGCGAATGAGGAATTGCCGAGAAATAAAGTTACTATCATTAGCAACGCAGCAATGACCGCTGGAGCTAGTCTATGAACAGCAGTGCACACAATAACGACACTTTTTTTTTTTACTGTCAGTGAATAGCACAGAGTGAAAGTCAACGTTTTCTTTATATCTAGTGACAGTGATTACGTTGTTAGTTCAGAAAGTACCGGTAAACTTAGTCAGAAGATCTAGAAATTCCAATTCCGATTATTTTTTGGGGGGAATTTCGTGTGATGGACCCGCACTACCTCTGTGATCGACCAGTCGGTTGCGATCAACATGTTGGGCTCCCCTGCTGTACAAGGACAAAGGTCCTGCGTGTAGACGGCTTTCTGACACTGGCCAACATTTAGGTTTCTACAATAACTGCAGGTGGCACGATTCCCATCAACATTAAAAACAATGTCAGCACGTGTTTGTGTCTGTAAAAAAAGAATCCTCCCATTGGATATATATTAACCAACAAGTACTTATTTCCATCTGGTAGTTCCACTCCCGTTGTGTTCAGATAGAGCAGTACTGCTCTAGGGCTCTGAGCCCAGCAGCTGGCACCAGCAACCCAGCGCTGCCAGAGGAAGAACGTTCACGTTCTCCTGGCAACAGGCCCACGCTGAAACTGTGAGGATCAATTCCTTCGTATTGTGCCTTGTAGCTTTGCTCCATGGTAATTATTTATGACTGATTATTTGTAGACATCATTCGGTGAGGTTAACTCTTAGGGCTGGGTCATATTCCAAAAAAATGAAATGTTCAGGTTCCCTTCATGCTGGCCATCACTCATGTGATCCCGCACTAGGCTGGACCTCCCAGACAACCAAATGCTTCTACCTCGTTGGACACTTCCGCAAGAGCAGGTTTTAATATTTATTCAGATATAACACTTATGGCTGTGTAGCCGATCTCAGCCGAATACGTCATTCAGCCAAGTACCCGAGGGCAACTGAGACACATGGGTTGAATAAAGCAGTCCTCACACAGGTCAGGCTCATGACGTTAGCTCACATTAGGTCATTTATTTTGTTATATATAATATGTATCTTTGGCATTTGGATAATCTATTTACATATTTCTCTGTCCAACAGTGGTGGAACGTCAATAATGATTGAAACTATGAATGATGATGGCGGGTATTTAAATAAATCATTGCTGAAAGGGGAGACTGCTCTGGGTTTGAGGAAAGTTGTGTTTTATTCTGAAACAAAGGGAGCACAAAATGTGTGGGGAGATGGTGTCATCATCCATGGGCATAGCTGCTGCTGATGTCAGGAGCTTGTCGGTTCTTCCTTGGCAGAGTGAAGGACTCTGCACACTGCTACCAGCATGGTCCCTACCACCCTCTCACTGTTCAGGGACTACGTTGTCACTGTATGCCCCCTCCCCCAAAGATCTGACAATCCCTGCACGTCGTGCCCGCCAAAGGCAGGGTCCTCGGGTGTCAGTGGGATTTGAACCTGTGACCCCTTGGGCGTTTTACAACCAGCAGAGCAATGTGTTAAACCACTGTTTACCAAATGGTGGTTTAACACATTGTACTCCACTGAGAGACGTAGAGCCCCTCACAGCCCCCACCTTCAGGGGGACCTTTGAGTCCAGAGCGTGATGCAGCGGTCGGTCCTTCACGCTCACACCAGGTCAACGTGGTGTGATGACCACCAGCTCAACGTGGTGTGGTACGGAGCCGGGTTATTGGCTTACTTTCAAGTCGTATGTTAAGCCATGTTAAAGTGTCTGGTGGATTTCATTTGGCCAAGGTATTGTGATGTTCCTTTATAGCAAAATGTTGATCTTCATATTTTTCTAATGATACTGTAAATAAGCGGAACAGGGTTTATTTAGGTTTATACATTAGGTCAGTGGAACAGGGTTTATTTAGGTCATGGCATTAGGTCAGTGGAACAGGGTTTATTTAGGTTTATACATTAGGTCAGTGGAACAGGGTTTATTTAGGTTTATACATGGCATTAGGTCAGTGGAACAGGGTTTATTTCGGTTTATACATGGTATTAGGTCAGTGGAACAGGGTTTATTTTAGGGCTGTGCAATTAATTGAATTTTGATCACGATTTCGATTCTAGGGTCAAACTATCTCCAAATTAATAAAATCGATTATTTTGAAAAATTAAAAAAAAAAAAAAAAAAATATATATATATATATATAATTATTATTTTTTTAATGATTCTGTTCAAGACAAGTTCATTTCAGTGAGTTCTGAGTATGATGGGCCAGGCCAGTCCTTCCAGCCTTAATGCATTACTGGATCAATTTACAGAATGCAATTTGTTGAGTGTCGTTTACAAAAAACGTTAGATAAAAAATGTGTCAGTGCACTAAACACGAGAAAGTTAATTTAAGTTTATTTATTTATTTGATTTTCTAGTATATTTATTTCATTCATTGAAAGTTTTATAGAAATTACAGAACAGCTGGATACATATTTATTTGTACATTATTTCCAATTTGAACATTTTCTATTTTTTTATTTGAACATTTTGTGTAGTTTAAGAATTTGGAAAACTCTGTTACAGTGAGTTTTTTTTGCCAAAATGCTGAATATTTTATTTTCAAACTCAAAAAGAATCGTTTGAAGAATCGTGATTTCAATCTTGACCAAAAAAAATTGTGATTCTAATTTTTTCCAAAATCGAGCAGCCCTAGTTTATTTAGGTTTATACATGGCATTAGGTCAGTGGAACAGGGTTTATTTAGGTCATGGCATTAGGTCAGTGGAACAGGGTTTATTTAGGTCATGGCATTAGGTCAGTGGAACAGGGTTTATTTAGGTCATGGCATTAGGTCAGTGGAACAGGGTTTATTTAGGTCATGGCATTAGGTCAGTGGAACAGGGTTTATTTAGGTCATGGCATTAGGTCAGTGGAACAGGGTTTATTTAGGTCATGGCATTAGGTCAGTGGAACAGGGTTTATTTAGGTCATGGCATTAGGTCAGTGGAACAGGGTTTATTTAGGTCATGGCATTAGGTCAGTGGAACAGGGTTTATTTAGGTCATGGCATTAGGTCAGTGGAACAGGCTGGCTTGCAAATGGTCCCTTGGCAGCAGCTGTTTCCAACCACTTCAGAAGACAATAGGAGTAGGGGTCACTCCTTGTTTTACAGCTACCGCAGCCACATGCTTCTTTAATGCTGCTCACGAATACAATTTGAATTCATTCATATGTTATTTTTTGTATTTTTTAAAATGTATTTCCACATGAAGTTCGGGGTTAATGGCTCACATTCTTTGTTTTTTTTCCAACTTTCTGGGCTGATGGAGACCTGCATGCAGAGGTGAAGTTGGCCTCTGGTTGGGGGCTGAGAGCTTGGCTGGTGTAGAGCAGTGTTTCCCAAACTTTTTTCCTGGGGCCCATTTTCTTTTTAAACTACAAACCATCACGACCCAATTCATAACAGGCCTTATCTATAAATTAGTATAAACATTAAATAATCTATAAACATTCCTGACAATTTTTACTGCCGTTTCCGCATCACCTTATATATGATCTTAAACCAGCCATTTCTAAGAGATAAATCACAACTTAGTTTTATGCACGTGTTATTGAAAACATAATACACATGTTAAATACTTTATAAATGAGACCAAATAAATGCATTTAGGCATACATACGAACATTCAGTACTATCAACAGCATGCTACTTGTTGAAAGTTTTTTAAAAGGCTCAAACATTCAATCAATCAATTCGTCAACAAGCAATTCGTTAACCACATAAAATAAGATAAACTTAATTAATCCCCCGGGGGAGAAATTCGGGTGTTTCAGCAGCAAGAAGTAAGTAAGACGGTACAAGAGCAGAGCGCTCCTATTGGGGGCAGCGTTCAGTCTATTTCTGTATTAAAAAAAAAATTAGATATGTTTAAATAAAAAAATATTTGGCAACCCAATTTAAATCTCCTCCTCTCCATCAGTCTTTGGGGAAGACCGGTATAGAGGATCAGTGATCTTCCCTGAGGCTAGAGGTGTTCGAGTCCTGTCAAACGTCTGTCAAAGCAGATGGAGCACGCTGCATCCATCTACATTACAAGAAGAAGATTATATGTCAGGACGTGGTCTGCAGGCTGATCAGTCAGTTTCCGGTTGTGACTCAGACAGCACCACAAACTTCAGAATTGCACCTCCTAAGTGTATCCATGACAGCACAAGTTGTACACATCCAGTGAGTTCTTGACACTTCCAGGCATTTTGATAGCATTGACTTCTTTGACTTTGTTTGAGTTTTGCATCTTTGCTTGCACCTGCTACAAATATTAGTCGTTGTTCCATGAACACGTGCCTCCGCTTCATCTGTCCATTCATCCCTCTCTAAAGTGTGGCATGTTCTGCCCAGCAACAGAGGCTGTGAGGTCTCATTGATGACGATGAAAGAGGCCTTTACTTCCGTGCTAACTTTGTGGATGAGACAGTGGGCTCAGTGTGTGGCCTTATCCCTTAATCAGTTTGCCATCAGCATCACTTGGTCACTGTTGGTGAGTGCTACCCCATATCGCACTAACCCAGGAGTGCTAAATCCAACACAGCTCCTCAACCAATGGCTGGAAAAGGTTCATTTATCTTTCTGTCACATTGGATCTTGGTCATCTGGTTAGGACCGTGGTCAACCAAGACCTCCTGGGTGACTGGAGTCTGACCTACCCTCGGACCAATGGGTGGTAGGCTGGGGACACAATCAGCGCGTTATCTGAGTCAGGGCGCAGCCTCCATGTTGAGATGCTAGACGAGCCACGGAGACCTCTTCAGGCAGCGTGGCGTACTACAAGGGACCACACATTACTGCCACACCCACCGTTTGGGTGACATGTCAATTAGTTTGGAGCCAAATGTTGAGTAGGTTTTAGAAGTAGCAGTCGCTATAAAGTGTGTGCAAAGTGATGAAGCAGGGGTGTTTTGACTTCCTGTCTTGTAAGTGTTCAATTATTGATCAAAACACATTTCTTGAGTAAAATATAATTGTATATACTTTTTATTCATAATCATATTATCACTCAAAGGCAAAATACATCGGTCTGCATGTCTCCCCACACCGCTGTAGATATTGGATTAAGAAGCCCTATTTTCCAAACTCAATAAGAATTTGTTTGGACAAGAATATATCGACCAATCGATTGTCTAGAGCTGTCAAGTTGTGGTCAGTTGGTCGATATGCATGTTCCACCACACTCATGTTCCTTTCATCAGGAAAGAAGCACTTCTTAATCCAGTATTTTGAAGTGATACACTTAGTTAAATGAGTGTGATGTATCTGCTACGCTGCTTTGGGTGGTCTGGGGCTGATACTGTAGTACTGGTACTGATCACCAGAGTTCCTTGTTCTCAGCCCTGTCTCGTTGTGTCTCCACAAGCAACTGAGTCTGGATCACTACATTGATCTACAACCTCCGTTCGATAGCCAATGAGTGAATTAGGGCCGTATGAGATACCGATATGGGACCCATTGACAATTTTATTGGTAACCTGGCGGATATTTTTGATTGGCACAACTATTGCTTGATGCTTTAGATTAGATCCAAATAGAATCAGGATGGATTGAGGACTGTAGCCTTGGTGTTTCCTGGACAGAAAGTGAACACCATAGCTGGCTTTATCCTTGAGCTCCCTGCAGCTCACCAGCCCGCTCTGCAGAGACAGCGTGAGGATGACCCACTTTTCCTTCGGCGGCTGCTCATTTATATATTTAATTTGCCTCTGCATTGGACAGCATCCACCAACCATCCCGCCAACATGTTCGCCCCCTGCACAGCCTTTATCCCCCGTGTGGTGTCTCCTCTCTGCCGACCAGGCACTGCTCATGTGGCCCCTCAGAATGTCTGAGGGGCTTCCTCGGCCCTTGGCCCTTGCCCAGAGTCTGGCTGTACCAGTTTCCCTGGTGGGCTGCTGCCTGGGCCCAGTCAGGCCCCAGCCTGGGTCATTTGGTTACCGTAATGATTGTCTATCCCATGTTTTTCTGTGTCTTCCTGTGTCCTTTGGTCGCTGTCTTTGCCTCCAGATAGGGTAGAAGGTTACATTTGGGCTGCATATCCCGGTGATAGCCCGGGGATGTTATACAGGCGTTAGTTTTGTGTTTGGATATTGGAACACTATTGGAATTGTAAGGTAACCCTTTGACACCTGCCGTCCATGTGGAGAATCGGCAACACTGACAAAGACAGACTTAAACTAACTAGTTGTAAAAATAATATTTGTAATATTCAATATTCAAAGGTTCTCCTCAAGATTTAGTTTTCCATGGTGGTGGGCCAACTACTCGGTCATCTAAATAAGAGGTTGCTGCATGCAGGAGGGTAATGGTTTTAGAAGGGTTTTAATAATTAACATATTTACTAGCTATTCCTGTGTTTAAATGAGGCCAAAAACATTTCAGAAAAGTAGGGGTGCACGATAATTATCGGGCCAATAACTGAAATTATTACGTCATTCCGATAAGTCCGATATCATGACGAATAGCCCCGATAACATAGCATAGCCTATATCATTTCAGTGCCCCGCTCCCACTAACGCTAAATTAAAGGTCTTATCGTAACCCTAAAAGTACACATCATACAATCAATTACAATACATGAGTTCACAGCTGCACGCGTATATAGAAAATGTTTTTTTTATTATTATGTTACACCTTTCCTGCTGTCGGCTCCCAGACCGTAGTCGAGGAGCACAGGGGAGACGTTCCCTGTGGAAACGTTGATGTTCTCTCGGGGGTAACACCCTTCACTTGACCGGCAGTGGGTCTGCTTATAGGTCAGAATATGGTCGGAGTGAAGCGGCCGCCGATTATTGACAGGCTGGGTACTTTATTCTTAGTTTCACTAACAGTACACGTTTGCACAGACACAACCGGACTGGTTCATTACTTCACTAAACTGACACGCACTACCGCTCGTTCTCCTCGCTCATCCACTCACTCACTCACTCTCGCCCACACACATACGCTACTCTCGAAACACTTATTATTGACAACAGTTAGCTGAACATTATAGGGTCCCGTCCTTCCACTCCCTGTTTTCTCAGTTAAACACAGAAATCAACTACATTTGTCCCAGTGTTTGTTAGATGTGAAATGAAGCCAAAAAAGACACTCTCCTTCTCCAGTAATGCAGTCGTTCGCGATGCCTTTCTTCTTTGTCGTTTCTTCTATCTGTCTGTAACTCATGCTCCAATCTTTCATCGATTGATGCGGGTGTTGTGGATGCAACGGAATATATGATGCATCGCTGCAGCAACATTTAAGATGATGGCGATGAGTTCTGCCCCTTCTGCCTCCGTTGCTGCAGTCAGACCAAAACACACCTGAGTGACAGGGGCCGTCCTGCCAACTTCGACCCTCCGTCATATCCCGCCGCAGCCCGCCCCCCTAAACCCCCCGTTGATTCTACTGATGTCTGAGAGAAACCGTGAATAAAAGCCCAAAGGTTTTTGGGTTTGTTCATATTATTAATGTCATGATCTTACGTCATGATCATGTATATGTGTGTGTGTGTGTGTGTGTGTTATCGGTATTGGCCTTTAGGAGCTGAAAGTTATCGGCTATCGCTATCGGTTAAAAAAAAAACTTATCATGCATCCCTACAAAAAAGTAATTTAATAAACATGAGTGGGATGTCCCTCCATTTACCTGTCACCCACAATAATGCCATCAGCCACAAGAGTGGATTTCTTTCGGGTGAAGAGCGCTAGTCCTGCTATGCAATTAGCTTTGTGCTAATCCGAAGTAGGCAGCCTGCTCTGATACTATGGAGCGGTATGTCTTCTGAAACTCTGTGGCTCCAAAAGCCACAGGCATCCATGCAGCAATCGTAAGGGATAATGTAGTTGTTATGCTTTCGTTTCATCATTTGATTGTGATGATTCTGCAACAGTGTTCTCTGCCGGCTCTGATTCAGGCAGGGGATATAAAACATGCTAATGTATATTTAGACATTGATAGATGTCCCACATTGCGTATGTGAAGCTGTTTTGTGTCCCCAGTCTAAGGTGGGATCAGTCAGACGACCGGCCTAACCGTGGATCAGCCATGGAGTTCTTTGTTGTTTCGCCAAGTAGGCGGTACTTGGCACAGTTAATCAACGCTGTTAGTTAACGCTGTGTTCCAGACTTCTGTCTGGAATGGCTGTATGACTATATTGGGAATGACCCACTACCCAGTGTGCTGCCACCAGTTACCACTCCCAGTGGCTTGCTTAGCTAGCTATGTGGCTTTCTTAGCTAGCTTTGAAGCTAGTCGTAGCTATGAAGCTAACAGCTAATCATTTAGCTCCAAATACTGCTAGCGCGACATCTCTAGTTCTGCATGGTAACCCGTGGTTCAGTTCATCTCTAACTCTGCATGGTAACCCAGTTCATCTCTAGCTCTGTGTGTTAACTCGTGGTTCAGTTCATCTCTAACTCTGCATGGTAACCCAGTTCATCTCTAGCTCTGTGTGTTAACCCGTGGTTCAGTTCATCTCTAGCTCTGTGTGTTAACCCGTGGTTCAGTTCATCTCTAGCTCTGTGTGTTAACCCGTGGTTCAGTTCATCTCTAGCTCTGTGTGTTAACCCGTGGTTCAGTTCATCTCTAGCTCTGTGTGTTAACCCGTGGTTCAGTTCATCTCTAGCTCTGCATGTTGTTCCTTAGTGGCAGCACTAGTGAACACCTGATTATGCATGAAAAAAAAAATACCGTCATAGAAAAATTTAGAAAAATACTGTGATATAAATTTTTGGTCACATCGCCCAGCACTACTACCAGGAGCACAAGGCTCCAGACAACACAGCCCTCAGGTTCACTGGGACACGCAACCTCTCCACCACCATAAGGTGACGGTTCCAGGAGACCGGGTCGTAACCAGATGAAACATCTTCCTCCCAACCCAAAACGTATCTTTTTAAATTCCTTAGTGTTTGAATCCCAGCTGAAACAGTCTCTCTTTAAAGCCACCGTCGTGGTAACTCTGCGGAGCTCTACACTCCTCAGTAGGGCTAGTGCGCTGTAGACTTCCCACGCTGTTGGAACAGCGCCCCCTGCAGTTTGCGGTAAATACGCAACCAAACCCCCTTGTGTTTAATGTTTACCTACACCGATGAAGTCGCTTTCTGTACAGTTTGTCTGTCTGTACCCAGGATTACGAAAAAACGACTGGCCCATTGTTCACCCGTGTGGAAGGGTGCATTTAGTTTCACTTTCGTTTACCATGACCACCTACAGTCCGCTCTCAGAGTGCCCTTTTAGGTCGTTCATTTTACGTGTTCCCTAATACGTTCAAATCGAGTTAAAAACTAGAAAGACTACCTCTGTATGGCATGTCGAGAGGATGTGCAGTCACAAGGATTTCTTGCAGTCACTAGTGAACATACATGTCATTCACGTTTATTTGAATACAATATTTACTAATTTAATGTATTTTTTCCAAGCGATTCCTTGCAGGACTCGGACAGTCGAGAGGCGAAGACACATTTGGCTTGAAAGATCCATGTGAAGGCTACTATACCAGTAGGCCTCAGAGCACAATCAACTAAAGACAGTGCTATGTGCTCCGAGGCCCAGTGTTGACCAATCTACTAAAGACAGGAGACAGGAGTCTGTTTATGGATTTGGTTCTTTGTTTCTCAAAGCCTACAATTATCTTCTACGCTAAAAGACCTATCTTTTAGCGTTCACCACGAATTACTCTTAAAAGCAGTGCCAACATTTAAATATTTTTTTTACCATTCAGCGAACAAAAGGCAACAGGCTGATTATCATTTAGGGGGCCACTCAATGACGTGCAGAAGCGTCATCAACACGCCCACTCAAGTGGTGTGAGAAATACAGACTTTCTACTCCTCATTCACATTTAAGATAATTTACATTTGATAATTCTACCTCAGGGGTAGTATTATTCAGGAGATTTTCAGGGTACAAATGTCAGGATATGTTGTTCACACATACGGCCCATCAGGAGAATATCAGGACTTACACGTGTGTCTGAAAGCAGCTAATGTGTGAGCATTTTATGACATTATAAAATGAGTCAATTTATGGGTTACAGGGGTAATTGTTCAATTTAAAGTGTAGTATACTATGGATACAAATCAATTATTCAATAGCTTTTACTGTTATTCAGGGCTCAAAGTGCATTGACATTTAGAAATGCATGGCAACTACTATTGGTTAGTTGAAAATAATAATAACAAACAGCTGAAGATTGTGTTCATTTACAGAAGCACCTTAGTGAAATAAACGAAGTAACAACAGCTAAGGCAGCAACCTACCTAACTATAGTGATATAAAGCACAGGGTTGTGTGGGGGAGGGGGAGAAGGAGAAGGGGGGGTGTGAGAGCAAGATTGCTGATTGTACATTGGCTTCCTGACGTGAGAGTTTAAGATCTTTACTTCATTTATTTTTTTACCAGAAGAATACGTCATTCAGATTAAACATCTCTTCAAGTGTCCTGGCCAAGACAGGCAGCAGTAGCCTACAGTCACACACAGCCTACACACAAAAGAAAAATAAAACAACTGAAACTGTCGGCAGGGGGGAGGGGGATATCAATATTGCAAGACATTTCTGGAGCCTCAAGGAAGAGAGTAATGTTAAGTTTGAGCAACAAAGTGTAAAGACATTTAGGGAGGCTCAAGGAGGAGAGTAATATTACATTTTAGCAACAAAGTGTAGTCTTGTGGACTATAGACATAATTCACCGTACTGTGTTATTGACATGTTTTCGTTCTGTGTTATAGGGACGCTGTCTCTTTAAGACCACGTGACTTGTGTGTTGATATGCAGGTCGGCGCAATGTTTGAATCTAACGGTTTTTATATGATAAAATGAACGACCTGCCATTGCGTTGTCGACGTGAGAAAGTGTCTCTTCACTTCTTTTATCGCAATTTCTACAGTCTGTAGCAGAACGTCTTACCTGGGAGAGTGTGTCGACGGCGGGGCCGTTGAAACAGACGGGAGGGGGGGGGGGGGGATATCAATATCAAGACATTGCAGGATGCGGGATCAATCTTGCCGTTGTCTTTCAACGTCTGCGCGAGCGTGTGAGCTGCAGGCTGCTTGACACATGCGCATGCGCACTGACCAACTTGTCCGAGTAACTTGTCTGACAGGCCTGCTATTATAGTAGTAAGATGTACAATTAAAATCATTGTCCATTTTATTCCTTCCAGTACATCCATTTTTGTTTAAATACTTGTCTGAAGTCTCTGCTGTGAAACACAACAAGCTGTAGTAGGTCCGTAAAAATGAACAGAAGTTGATGAATTGAACAAAGACAAAGCCCTAGATGTTGGTGGCTATGATGCTCAGACTGGGCTTTCAATAATGCATTTCTAACCTCCATCTTTCTCCTTCTCTTCCTCAGTGCTGTGTGCGAAGAACCTGGCCAAGAAAGACTTCTTCAGTGAGTAGAGCCTGTTCTGTAGCGGCTGCCTCTGCCTCCCGTTGTGTGCATAAGCTTTGCAGGGGGCTGTTTGATGCCCACTGACACCAAACTAAGGCCAGGTAGTCTGTGAGACAGACAGGGCCCACAGACATGTAGCAGTCTGTGAGACAGACAGGGCCCACAGACATGTAGCAGTCTGTGAGACCGACAGGGCCCACAGACAGACATGTAGCAGTCTGTGAGACAGACAGGGCCCACAGACATGTAGCAGTCTGTGAGACCGACAGGGCCCACAGACATGTAGCAGTCTGTGAGACAGACAGGGCCCACAGACATGTAGCAGTCTGTGAGACAGACAGGGCCCACAGACATGTAGCAGTCTGTGAGACAGACAGGGCCCACAGACAGACATGTAGCAGTCTGTGAGACAGACAGGGCCCACAGACAGACAGACAGTGCCAGACTTTGATAGTAGTTGGCAGAGCAATCGGCTTCTGAAGTGCTAGAGCCCTTGTAAGAGATCTTTGTTGAGATGATTGACTGACCAGAGGTGTGGGTGTGAGGTCTGATTTATGGAGGGCAAAGTTTGAGTTAATCTTGTTGCTTCTTAGTAACGTATTGCTTAACACTTGGCCCGAGGCACCCTTCTCAACGCTGACCATTGTTTTGCTTCTTGTCTAGCAGCAATACCTATTACCCTCTGTGATGACCACACAGTTTTGACAACAGAAAAGCTTGACAATACCACGGCCCATTCCCATAATTACCTCTTGTAATATTGCTAAAAGCAAAGGCAGATTGCAGCTATGGCAGGGGGCCCCCAGGCAGGGTCTTCACCTGGCAGGGGGCCCCCAGGCAGGGTCTTCACCTGGCAGGGGGCCCCCAGGCAGGGTCTTCACCTGGCAGGGGGCCCCCAGGCAGGGTCTTCACCTGGCAGGGGGCCCCCAGGCAGGGTCTTTACCTGGTAGGGGGCCCCCAGGCAGGGTCTTCACCTGGCAGGGGGCCCCCAGGCAGGGTCTTTACCTGCCTGGGGGCCCCCTGCCAGGTAAAGACCCTGCCTGGGGGCCCAGGGCCTTGGTCTGCGGGGAGCAGCGTTCCTCCTCCTCTCATGACCTCTCCCTCGTCAGGAAGTCCCTGAATGCCACTGGACAGGTCTGACTGGTGCATGGTATGGATGCCAAGGGTCATTTCCTCAGGGCAAGAAGAAGCGAAAGGATCTTCCAATCCTCTCGTACTTCTTCAATAGGACCTATTTTCCTGTATAATAAGTGCGCTACAAAAAGAAAAAATATAAATATATAAACTATAAATATGTCAAATATGTCAAATATATTTTTCATCTTAATATTTAGCTATAGGACATTATGCTGATTAGATTTGGACTGGCTTGGTTTCTACAACATGGTGTCTCTAAGCACCGCTCTCTAAGCACCGCTCTGGTGATGGGCCAACATGGTGTCTCTAAGCACCGCTCTCTAAGCACCGCTCTGGTGATGGGCCAACATGGTGTCTCTAAGCACCGCTCTGGTGATGGGCCAACATGGTGTCTCTAAGCACCGCTCTGGTGATGGGCCAACATGGTGTCTCTAAGCACCGCTCTGGTGATGGGCCAACATGGTGTCTCTAAGCACCGCTCTCTAAGCACCGCTCTGGTGATGGGCCAACATGGTGTCTCCACAGAGTCCTTCCCTCCTGATGTACATTTCGTTTAGATCTGACACGTCATCCTTGTCGATCACACTGGGCTTATGAGGCCGTCTCCCATTGATTGCCCCTTTCCCATTTAATTTCTTTAATTTCTGTTTAAGAAAACCAAACCAACCAAAAGACGTTGGTGACAGTGACTTCACGTCATCCTCTACGCGGTACTGATAAGTCCCACTAGGAGAGCACTGCCTCAAAATGTCTCTACAAACTATATGCAGCCGACAGGCTCACTCAGAACATATCCTCTTGTGTTTGTCCACAGGGCTGCCGGATCCCTTCGCCAAGGTGGTGGTTGATGGTTCGGGGCAGTGCCACTCCACCGACACAGTGAGGAACACGCTGGACCCCAAGTGGAACCAGCATTATGATCTGTAAGTCAGCCATGTTGGAGCTCAAGTGGAACCAGCATTATGATCTGTAAGTCAGCCGTGTTGGACCCCAAGTGGAACCAGCATTATGATCTGTAAGTCAGCCGTGTTGGAGCTCAAGTGGAACCAGCATTATGATCTGTAAGTCAGCCGTGTTGGACCCCAAGTGGAACCAGCATTATGATCTGTAAGTCAGCCGTGTTGGAGCTCAAGTGGAACCAGCATTATGATCTGTAAGTCAGCCGTGTTGGACCCCAAGTGGAACCAGCATTATGATCTGTAAGTCAGCCGTGTTGGAGCTCAAGTGGAACCAGCATTATGATCTGTAAGTCAGCCGTGTTGGAGCTCAAGTGGAACCAGCATTATGATCTGTAAGTCAGCCGTGTTGGACCCCAAGTGGAACCAGCATTATGATCTGTAAGTCAGCCGTGTTGGAGCTCAAGTGGAACCAGCATTATGATCTGTAAGTCAGCCGTGTTGGAGCTCAAGTGGAACCAGCATTATGATCTGTAAGTCAGCCGTGTTGGAGCTCAAGTGGAACCAGCATTATGATCTGTAAGTCAGCCGTGTTGGAGCTCAAGTGGATCTCTGGTCAACCTACTAATGCTAACGGTACTGCTTGTTTCTTCTGGAGACACCACTTGGGTTTTTCCATCTGCGGCCTGTGTTTCATCAACTTCCACGCAGTCCTTGTTTGCATCATCAACTACGACGCACTCCCTGATTGGCCCATTTCCTCATCAACTATGACCCAGTCCCTGATTGGCTGATTACATTGTCCTTTCTGGAAACGACCGATCCAGCCAACAGAAGCTGAAGTCAACAGGATGGTCTCTAGCCCTGCTATCCTTGGTCAGACAATCACACTGAAATTGGATCTAGAGGAGCATGGTTGTAACATGCAACCTCAACAAATAAACGGTTACCTCAGTTCAAAATCGGTATTTCCCTGGTTGTGAACATTTTTCTTAACATTTGGGATCACGGTGGTAAACCCGACATTCGTGGATGGTACATGACAAAGGAGGACACATAAATACAGAGAGAAATAGATATAGATATTTAATGTTCAAACTGATAAACTGTTGTTTTTTTGCAAATATTCACTCATTTTGAATTTGATGCCAGCAACATGTTCCAAAAAAGCTGGAACAGTGGCAACAAAAGACTGGGAAAGTTGAGGAATGCTCAGAAAACACCTGGTTGGAACATTCCACAGGTGAACAGGTTGACTGGAAACAGGTCAGTGTCATGATTGGTACAAAAGCAGCGTCCCTGAAAGGCTCAGTCCTTCACATGGACGAGGTTCACCGCTTTGTGAACAACTGCATGAGCAGTTGTTCTATAGTTCTATTATATATATATATATATAATAGAATATAATAGTTCTATTATATATATATGAAGTATAACAATACTGTTATACTTCATAATACATAATACTGATAAAAATGTGGTACCAGATAATACTTGTAATGTAAAAATCCTTAGTAGACAAGTACTTATTGTAAGTCGCTAAAACGTCTGCTAAATGTAAAATGTAAATGTAGATTGACTTCTCAAGTACACAGTACCTTTGGGGCTGGGTACCAATAGAGTACTTCATTTTATGATGGAGATGGAGACGCTGGTGTCTCCATGGTGTCCTCTGGAGGAGGAGACACTGGCCACAGTGTTCAGAGCTGCAAACAAGTTCTAACAAACAGGCCAAAACAACCATACTCACCAAAATAACAAAGAAAATCTAACAAAAAAACTCTGGTCCAGTCTCCCAGAAAGCTTGGAAAAATCCTGGACGAGCCCCCATGTTACGACTGGCTCGGAGGCCACAACAAAATACTGGACAGACCACAGAGTTTCTATCCAAAAATAAAGTGTTTTACTTTCATACATAAAGGTACATGTTAAAAGTCTTGACAGCAGCACATGTTGTCACGAGGTAGCCAGCCCCCTTCTGAGGCTGAAGGCGTGGCTTATGAGCACACCTTCGCAGGTGTGCACGATTACCTTGATTGTGCCCACGCACCACCCAATGACCATAGCACTGCCACTGCGCGGCCGGTGGGGGCGTAGAGGGGCGTGACAAACGTCATCCTGTCGTCAGCTTCCTCGTGTGGGCCGTTGAGCCGAGGGGATGGAGTAGCACTCGCAGCTGACACCATCATGCCTGTGGTGATACACCAAGGTGGAGTGGTTTGGTGCCTTGGTCATTGGTGGTCAGCCACTCAACATAGAATGCCTGAAAAGCGGTTTTGTTAATGGAAGATTACCAAAAGTTCTCTAATACCACTGGAACATTTTGGTTTGGTGATATCGCATCAAGGACAACCATGTGTTGTGATTATCCTCTTCTCGCCCTCTGTCCATGTTTGATGCTGTCCTCTCTGTAAGTGTCAAACGATATGGATCTCATCACATTTAATGAGATATTGCCTTATTTGCATATTTTATTTTATTTTTTTGTCCAGCACAAGTTAGCGCATACAAACTGCCCTGGCTAGGCTGTTCGCGCCGATAGGGCCCACAAACGAACACATGGCTCACCAGCTGACCAGATCGGAGCAAAAAGCATGGCTGACTGCCATCTTGATATACACAAAGTCACAATTCACCTAGCAGGCCAACGCCTTAAGACTGCGTTGCAGATCGTCTTGATGCCTGCAGCCTCCCAGTCCGCTGCCTGCTGCTCCAGTGAGGCTGTGGACCACTGCTCCCTTTAAGATCAACACTTAGGCCTTGACCCTGACCCAGGCGCTGGGCCGAGACCTGACCCAAGGACGTGAACAATCACCTCCTCCTTCCTTCACTCACCTCCTCCTTCACTCACCTCCTTCCTTCACTCGGTTCCTCGTTCACTCGCCTCCTCCTTCACTCACCTCCTTCCTTCACTCGGTTCCTCGTTCACTCGCCTCCTCCTTCCTTCACTCGCCTCCTCCTTCACTCACCTCCTTCCTTCACTCGGCTCCTCGTTCACTCGCCTCCTCGTTCCTTCACTCGGCTCCTCCTTCACTCGCCTCCTCCTTCACTCTGCACTTTCAACAAGTGCAGACTTGTTGGTCTGCACTTTCAACAAAATGTGACTCTTATTGCGTGTTTATGCCTTTGCCCAATTATTTCTGGTTGAAGAAACCTTGTTTGGATTTAGCTCCATCTCAGCCAGGAGGCCTGTTAGGACGGTTCTGGTCCCCTGGGCCGCATCCCAAGCCATTATGAAACAACGTAGGGGTTTCAGGCCTGCATCATTCCTCTTAAAGGAATACCAGCTGAAGGAGGGGGTAGTAGACGCAGCTTCAGGATGGCTCGTTCTGACAGTACCCACGCAGAGAGCGTGGAGCAGCTAGGGGCCTCTTGGCTCCACCAAGCTGCACCTCGTTCCCATGGAGACCCACGTGGACTGGTTGTGTTGGATGCTTTTGATTGACCTTCTTTACAGGACTGTTTTAACCTGCTCTCAGACGCAGGCTGCCACATTGAGCAGGCTGTTACGGTGCGGTGGTGGTGAAGGGGAGCCTCAGCCCCAAGATGTTGTTGTTGTTGGTACTCCACCTCACGCACAACCTCCTGTGCTCCGTCAGGTACATCGGTAAAGCCGACTCCATCACCATCAGTGTGTGGAACCACAAGAAGATCCACAAGAAGCAGGGAGCGGGCTTCCTGGGCTGCGTCCGCCTGCTGTCCAACGCCATCAACAGACTCAAAGACACGGGCTGTGAGTACGGCGCTGTGTGGCACTGTGGGGGAGACGAGGAGAGAGGGACGGCGGTGTAACCCCACGGCTCCTCTCCCTGCTGGCCCCCCCCCTGCACCTCGGTGAACCATGGGGGGGGCACCGAGGACATGACTTGGGACTAGATGCACCACCCTTTCTCCCTCCGCTCCCCAGCCCCTTGGCTCTGCTCCCGGGTGGAGGAGGGGAGGTCAGGGAGGGGGGGGGCACCTGGGAGTCTTGACACACACACACACACACACACACACACACACACACACACACAGTGCATTGGGTCCAGACAGACCTGGAGACCGATGGTCCAGGGAGGAGACTAGGTCTATCACTAGTCATCACTAGTCATATCACTAGTCATATCACTAGTCATATCACTAGTCATATCACTAGGACTATTACTAGTCATCACTAGTCATATCACTAGGACTATCACTAGTGATATCACTAGTCATATCACTAGTCATATCACTAGGACTATCACTAGTCATATCACTAGTCATATCACTAGTCATATCACTAGTCATATCACTAGGACTATCACTAGTCATATCACTAGGACTATCACTAGTCATATCACTAGGACTATCACTAGTCATATCACTAGTCATATCACTAGTCATATCACTAGGACTATCACTAGTCATCACTAGTCATATCACTAGTCATATCACTAGGACTATCACTAGTCATATCACTAGTCATATCACTAGTCATATCACTAGGACTATCACTAGTCATATCACTAGTCATATCACTAGGTCTGTCACTAGTCATATCACTAGTCATATCGCTAGGACTATCACTAGTCATATCACTAGTCATATCACTAGGACTATCACTAGTCATCACTAGTCATATCACTAGTCATATCACTAGTCATATCACTAGGACTATCACTAGTCATATCACTAGTCATATCACTAGTCATATCACTAGTCATATCACTAGGTCTATCACTAGTCATATCACTAGTCATATCACTAGTCATATCACTAGGACTATCACTAGTCATATCACTAGTCATATCACTAGGTCTATCACTAGTCATATCACTAGTCATATCACTAGTCATATCACTAGGTCTATCACTAGTCATATCACTAGTCATATCACTAGGTCTATCACTAGTCATATCACTAGTCATATCACTAGGTCTATCACTAGTCATATCACTAGTCATATCACTAGGACTATCACTAGGTCTATCAATAGTCATATCACTAGTCATATCACTAGGTCTATCACTAGTCATATCACTAGGTCTATCACTAGTCATATCACTAGTCATATCACTAGTCATATCACTAGTCATATCACTAGGTCTATCACTAGGACTATCACTAGGTCTATCACTAGTCATATCACTAGTCATATCACTAGGTCTATCACTAGTCATATCACTAGTCATATCACTAGGACTATCACTAGGTCTATCAATAGTCATATCACTAGTCATATCACTAGGTCTATCAATAGTCACACACACACGCACACACACAGAAACACGCACAAACAGAAGTACCACACAGAGACATCGTCCGTTAATTCAAATAAACAAGAATTAACGGACGGAACTAATGTTGGTTCTGTAGCACTATTAGTTTTTTTTAAATATTATTAATCATGTACAGAAAAACAATATACACAATACACAAGCATAAATATTAATATATATGCATACAACACAAACACTGATCACTGTTAAAGTTTGTTTTTTTGCGTTTAAGATATTAAGTGATTTCTTGCCGATGATCCATGGCTGCCTTTGTGAATGTCGGCACACATCCAATAATCGATTATTCGTTCATACCACCCACTGATTATTCGACCATGAAAAATTTGAGTTATTCACATCCCTAACACACACACACACACACACACACACACACACACACACACACACACACACACACACACACACACACACACACACACACAAAGTCCCGCATACACAAAGACAAAACAACATGATCAGTCACAGAACTATATAATTGCCAAGCTGCAAGCGCTACGCATTAACAAAACACCCACACATAAATAAACAAAGTGTACTTCTTCATAACACACACACACACACACACACACACACACACACACACACACACACACACACACACACACACACACACACACACACACCACATAGTCCCAGTGTGGCTGCAGTTTCCTAGAAGTCTGTGTGTCTGTACACTCAGACAGACTTCCTGTTGCATCCCACAGACGAACATCTGATGTCTTGGCCCTTCTTGCACGCGCTCCCCAGTGCTGTGCCGTGTCATGCGGTCCAGGGTGTGTGTGTGTTCCCCGTCTCCTGTGTTCTGTTTGCTATCTGGTTTTACCCATATTGCTTCAAGTCAAACCACAGGGACGATGCCAAACTCATGCTGGTATTTCACCCCAAATCCCCTGGCGCCAATGTGTGTCCAAAGAAATGTATCTGTTGACCAGTTGCTGAGTTTGTCTGGCTGTTAGACTGCCTGTCTGTCTGTTACCCGGTCGGTCTCTGACCCTGTTTGTCTGTCCATTACCCTGCCGGTATGTTACCCTGCCTGTCTAACCTCATCCCCCTTCCCTCTTCTCTCTTTAAAGGAGAGCCCACACTGGTTGTAGCTTGGTCTGCATTAGACGACTCCCTCTGCAGGTCAACTCATGCTATTGCATGCAGAACTAGTTACTGGCTGATCTGGTGCCCTGCTCCCATCTGGGTGGACCACCTGGGCTCTAAAGTTCTCCTTGTGAATAATCACCTTTAACTATGAACACATGGTTCTCCCACACAGATCAGAGACTGGACCTCAACAGACTGGGCCCCAATGACAACGACTCTGTGAGAGGGCAGATAGTGGGTAAGCTGCACACCCCCGTTGGCCTCATTTGCCGCTTTTCCACCGACAGTACCAGCTC
This sequence comes from Micromesistius poutassou, assembly GCF_964030765.1. Taxonomy (NCBI): domain Eukaryota; kingdom Metazoa; phylum Chordata; class Actinopteri; order Gadiformes; family Gadidae; genus Micromesistius; species Micromesistius poutassou. The sequence goes on along the minus strand of NC_140273.1, from coordinate 23,346,908 downwards.
AACTCGCCACGACTCGGTTTGGTTCAAGGCACCCTAACCCAGCCACGCCGGACACACACAACCACGCCGGACACACACAACCACGCCGGACACACACAACCACGCCGGACACACACAACCACGCCGGACACACACAACCACGCCGGACACACACAACCACGCCGGACACACACAACCACGCGGACACACACAACCACGCGGACACACACAACCACGCGGACACACACAACCACGCGGACACACACAACCACGCCGGACACACACAACCACGCCGGACACACACAACCACGCGGACACACACAACCACGTGGACACACACAACCACGCCGGACACACACAACCACGCCCGACACACACAACCACGCCCGACACACACAACCACGCCGGACACACACAACCACGCGGACACACACAACCACGCCCGACACACACAACCACGCCGGACACACACAACCATGCGCAGCCTAACTCTAGCCCCAGGAAAGGAGCGACACACGGCAAAACGCTGATCCGTGTCCCCCTCGGGAGCGGGTCCGTGGACTCCAGCCACGCCGGACACAACTTAACTTTGAGTGATTATTCCCGTTTGCAGCCACTTACACTCAGCCTGTTTACGTCACACAAACGTACCAGCTGAGCTCGCTTGGAACCTCGACGGAGATGCTACTAAAAAAAGTACCAGGTACCAGGTACCAGGTACTTTTTTTTGCTGATGGAAATGCAAAAAAAGGCGGGCCGAGTGGAGGCGAGTGGAGCTGGTGCTGTGGGTGGAGAAGGGGCCAGTGTGTTGGCAGCAGGTTGCTCAGCACCGCTCACTAACCCGTCCTCCCTCCCTCTGCAGTCAGCCTACAGTCCAGAGACCGCATCGGGGTGGGAGGCCCCGTGGTGGACTGCAGCCGCCTCTTCGACAACGACCTGCCTGACGGGTCAGTGTGTGGTTACCTCTAGTGGAGTCTGCCAGCTGACGGGTCAGTGTGTGGTTACCTCTAGTGGAGTCTGCCAGCTGACGGGTCAGTGTGTGGTTACCTCTAGTGGAGTCTGCCAGCTGACGGGTCAGTGTGTGGTTACCTCTAGTACCTGCGTGAGGGGGTTAAGCCTCTCGGACACTTTGAAGCTGAAACACAAAGCACTATGCTGACCGTCCCGCTGAAGGGACGTCACACCGTGGTTTAGGACTTAGGCAGCTTCCAAACCACGGGCCAGAGGGACAGACAGCTCCTCCAGCTGTCCTCTCTCATTGGTGCCAAAGGTACTGCTCAAGACTGGTGGGAAGTCCCTTTAAATCACTGTCACTTCAGACAACAGATCACAAACAACTAGAAACTGAATTTGCAATGACCAGCTTGATATGTCCCATGCTGTGGTCCCCTTATGTCCCCTACTGTAGTCCTCTTATGTCCCCTTATGTCCCCTTATGTCCTCTTGTGTCCCCTTATGTCCCCTTATGTCCCCTACTGTAGTCTCCTTATGTCCTCTTATGTCCCCTTATGTCCCCTACTGTAGTCTCCTTATGTCCTATTATGTCCCCTTATGTCCTCTTGTGTCCCCTTATGTCCCCTTATGTCCTCTTGTGTCCCCTTATGTCCCCTTATGTCCCCTACTGTAGTCCTCTTATGTCCTCTTATGTCCTCTTATGTCCTCTTGTGTCCCCTTATGTCCCCTACTGTAGTCTCCTTATGTCCTCTTATGTCCCCTTATGTCCCCTACTGTAGTCCCCTTATGTCCCCTTATGTCCCCTGATGTCCCCTTATGTCCCCTGATGTCCTCTTATGTCCCCTTATGTCCTCTTATGTCCTCTTATGTCCCCTATTGTAGTCTCCTTATGTCCTCTTATGTCCCCTACTGTAGTCTCCTTATGTCCTCTTATGTCCCCTGATGTCCTCTTATGTCCTCTTATGTCCTCTTGTGTCCCCTGATGTCCTCTTATGTCCTCTTATGTCCTCTTGTGTCCCCTGATGTCCTCTTATGTCCCCTTATGTCCTCTTATGTCCCCTGATGTCCCCTTATGTCCTCTTATGTCCTCTTATGTCCCCTGATGTCCCCTTATGTCCTCTTATGTCCTCTTATGTCCCCTGATGTCCCCTTATGTCCTCTTATGTCCTCTTATGTCCCCTGATGTCCCCTGATGTCCCCTGCTGAAACATGCTGTTCTGGTCCGTCTGGTCATAGAGTGTAAGATAGTTGCTGTGATGGTAAAACAACGTAACGCTTTAGTTCTCTGTGTTCATGACACCAGATGGGAAGAGAGGAGGACGGCCTCCGGGAGAATCCAGTACCTGAACCACATCACACGCACCACGCAATGGGAGCGGCCCACCAGGTACACACACACACACACACACACACACACACACACACACACACACACACACACACACACACACACACACACGAGACACACACACACACACACACACACACACACACACACACGCACACACACCTGCACACACACACACACACACACACACACACACATGCCCACGCACACGCACACACACCTGCACACACACACACACAC
>NC_140273.1:23336887-23339387 GCF_964030765.1 Micromesistius poutassou | reverse complement strand
GGAGCTGTCCCAGCAGCAGCCGCAGGCCGGCCACTGCCGCATAGAGGTGTCCCGCGAGGAGATCTTTGAGGTACGCACGCACGCACGCACGCACGCACGCACGCACGCACGCACGCACGCACGCACGCACAGACACGCACGCACGCACGCACGCACGCACGCACAGACACGCACGCACGCACGCACGCACGCACGCACGCACGTACAGACACGCACGCACGCGCGCACGCACACGCACGCACGCACGCACGTACAGACACGCACGCACGCGCACGCGCGCACGCACACGCACGCACGCACGCACGCACGCACGCACAGACACACATACAGACACACACCCACCCACACACCTGCAGACACACACACACACACACACCTGCAGACACACACACACACACACACCTGCAGACACACACACACACACCTGCAGACACACACCACCACCTCTGTCAAGTCCAAGTTGAGTTGGAGGCCAAATGAGAGAAAAAAGCCGTTTCTCAATACCAAGTACGCGGACTACGTACTCGCGGACTTGGAAGTACGTACTTGGCAAGTCCGGACTTTCAAGTACAGACTTCCGAGAACGCGAGTACGTACCTGCAATTGGAACAGCAACGGACTGGATGATGCATTCTGGGATATTTAACGGTCCCAAGTCCACACGAGTCACCTCCGATGCGTCCTCGGTAGAACGGCCTCATCGAGAATGCATCGAGAACACACACGGGTTTTACGACAGTACTCGCGTACTTGGAATTGGAACAGTGCTTGGGGCCACCACTGATGACGTTTATCGAGAACGCAAGTACACGAGATCACACGAGAACGCAAATTGAGAAACGGCTATGGAGAATCTTCAGGCCGGCTCCAGGCCGGGTCCTGGGAGACGAGCCTCACTCCGAGACTCTTCAACAGACGCACACACACACAAGAACTAAATAAAAGGGTAATATCAAAGGTAGAATTGGATTAGTGGAGTTGTGTAACTATAACTTACATCAGAACTGTAAAAAACTAACTGCATCACATGCCATCTGTGGTGGTTTGCTGTGTTCATATGTGACCGCTCTTCTGTCCCATCAAATCGTCTCTGTGGCACAAAATCAGACCTTCTAGTCGTGATGGAAACACAAGCGCCACAGTTCAACCATTGTGGGGACCGCCATCGAACCAGTGACTTTATACAAAAACCATCAAATCTGTGGTCTATAGTGCTGAGAACGTGTGACAAATGATATGCTGGGGACACTGCGCCATGCGTTAACATGTGTTAACATGTGTTAACGTGTGTTAACATGTGTTAACACGTGTTAACGTGTGTTAACACGTGTTAACATGTGTTAACATGTGTTAACATGTGTTAACATGTGTTAACATGTCCATGTGTTAACATGTGTTAACATGTGTTAACATGTGTTAACATGTCCATGTGTTAACGTGTGTTAACGTGTGTCAACATGCTCTGTCAGGAGTCGTACCGCCAGGTGATGAAGATGCGTCCCAAAGACCTGTGGAAGAGACTGATGGTGAAGTTCAGAGCAGAGGAGGGGCTGGACTACGGGGGGGTGGCCCGGTGAGTGGACCGCCTGGATCAGACAACAGCTTCATCTGTGTGTACCTGTGTGTGTGTGTGTGTGTGTGTGTGTGTGTACCTGCTCTGTGTTGATGTGTGTGTGTGTACCTGCTCTGTGTTGATGTGTGTGTGTGTGTACCTGCTCTGTGTTGATGTGTGTGTGTGTGTGTACCTGCTCTGTGTTGATGTGTGTGTGTGTGTACCTGCTCTGTGTTGATGTGTGTGTGTGTGTGTGTGTGTGTGTACCTGCTCTGTGTTGATGTGTGTGTGTGTACCTGCTCTGTGTTGATGTGTGTGTGTGTGTGTGTGTGTGTGTGTACCTGCTCTGTGTTGATGTGTGTGTGTGTGTGTGTGTGTGTGTGTAGGGAGTGGCTGTACCTGCTGTCTCATGAGATGCTGAACCCGTACTACGGCCTGTTCCAGTACTCCAGAGACGACATCTACACGCTGCAGATCAACCCCGACTCGGCCGTCAACCCGGTCAGTTATACCTGGTTTACACATGTTATTACACATGGTTTACACCTAGTTTGGATCAGGTTTATACCTGGTTTACACATGTTATTACACATGGTTTACACCTAGTTTGGATCAGCTTTATACCTGGTTTACACATGTTATTACACATGGTTTACACCTAGTTTGGATCAGGTTTATACCTGGTTTACACATGTTATTACACATGGTTTACACCTAGTTTGGATCAGGTTTATACCTGGTTTACACATGTTATAACACATGGTTTACACTTAGTTTGGATCAGGTTTATACCTGGTTTACGCATGGTTATTACACATGGTTTACACCTAGTTTGGATCAGGTTTATACCTGGTTTACACATGTTATTACACATGGTTTACACCTAGTTTGGATCAGGTTTATACCTGGTTTACACATGTTATTACACATGGTTTACACCTAGTTTGG
>NC_140273.1:23161887-23324387 GCF_964030765.1 Micromesistius poutassou | reverse complement strand
CTCTGTCTCCCTGTCACTCCCTCTGTCTCCCTGTCACTCCCTCTGTCTCCCTGTCACTCCCTCTGTCTCTCTGTGTCTCTCCCTCTGTCTCCCTGTCACTCCCTCTGTCTCTCTGTGTCTCTCCCTCTGTCTCCCTGTCACTCCCTCTGTCTCTCTGTGTCTCTCCCTCTGTCTCCCTGTCACTCCCTCTGTCTCCCTGTCACTCTCTGTGTCTCTCTTTCTCCCTCTCTCGCCACTTTTGAGCACTTTAAGAGCTAGTGAGTGTCAACTTTGGTTTGGTTTATTCCACCTGCATCACACATTGTTGATGTGTAGATCTCTGAAGAACTCCATGGCCTCTTGTTCTTAAGCTTCACAGACAGCATCTCAGGTGACTGCTGCTCTCTACTGTCACTCTTCAGGTCACCTTTAGGGACTCAGAGGGTATGAAGATACGGTCACGGACCAAAACATTTGGTTTGAAATACTCCCGCTCTGGAGGACCGGTCTCTCCTGGGCTCTGGAGGACCGGTCTCTGGAGGACCGGTCTCTCCTGGGCTCTGGAGGACCGGTCTCTGGAGGGACGGTCTCTCCTGGTCTCGTATCACTTCCAGCTCTTTCAGATATTTCTCAGAATCAGCCCACGCTGTGGTCCATAGTCTGGGGCTGTCAGAGTCTTGTAGCCCTGAGCCTGAGGTCCTGAGCGGTCACAGTGGAGGTGCTGCTTGACTTCCTGTGTCATGCTGTGAATTAGTCCCATTAAACAGCTGGTGTGAAGGCCCAGGACGCCTGGTCCTCGTGTGCAGCCTGCATGCTGGAGGGGCCCTGGACCAGTCTTATTTATTGCTGCCTGCCGGCCCGTTCATGAAGACGTCTTGGTGTCCACCATGTGGGCTCCTGTAGTCCCTTTGTTCCCACTACTTTGTCTTTTCCTTACTTTACCTCTGCCTTGGCGCTCTGGGTCCTCTATAGGCGGCTTGTGTACAGTTATAAACAAATTATTTGATTTTGTATTAACCTCACTTAGACACTCAGTTAAAATGCATTATTCATATTTTGCCTTGATACATTTTATGCATACTAACCTGGGCTCCAAGGCGTACTCAGAACCTGTTAACAATTATAGTAAGTGGACTTACCGTCATATCTACGCACACCAAGTCCATGATATGCACACAAACTTCATGTTTGAAATCTGTCTAATAGGCACGGACACACACACACAAACACACTGGTCTGCCTGTGTTGTTGTTTTTCTCTGAAACAGGTATCCAGTTTTCAATGAATTGCTACAAAACAAAGAAACTACCTTGAAGCCTGTGTTTCAATAAGCGCTCCACAAAACCCTTTCAAGTGTCATCAAGATGTTGCTTACAGCGTCTTGGTTTCATTTGAGCTATTGGTTTCTGTCTCTCTCTTCACTTGTAACGTACACGCCGCTGTGACTGTAAATGACTTCCTTTTTTTTTAACAATCATATATATTTTTTTGTATTTATTGTTACCGTGTGGTTAGCTCTCCAGCTCAGCAGCTCTGTGAGTTTGTAACTGACACCTGTATATATCTATTCAACCTCTTGTACTCTTACAGAAAGCTGAGCAATAAAAACAACGCTGTTTGGAAGTTGCAGCATCTCTCTTAAACCTCGCTGTGTGTTCCTCTCCGAGGCCAGCTGCTGTCTCTGAGTCTGTGTCACCCCACAACACCACCCCTCACCGGGTGGTGTTGTCACCCCACAGCACCACCCCTCACCGGGTGGTGTTGTCACCCCACAACGCCACCCCTCACCGGGTGGTGTTGTCACGTGTCGGACTTGTTAACGTGAGTTAACGTGTCGGACTTGCACCCGGTCGTCCGGGGTTCTAACCCCACGCAAGTAATAGTAATATAGGAAGGATTACTAGAGAAATCAAGTAACTTTTCATGCCATTTATTTTCCATTTCTTTGAATATTCTTAATTAGGGAATTAATAAAATTAATAAAGGGAATTACAAAATGTAGCCAACGCCAAGAATACTACGCATTAGTCTAGACACGAACTCAGGTCGTGCGTATCACAGGGCAAGTGCTAGACCATTCACCCAGCCGCTGATTACTGATGATGCGATAATACATAGATTTGTGTAAAAATGTGTTGGAAAAATAGACGTTCATGGAACGCAACTCTAGCTGAAAGAAGCCCGGCTTTGCGTTTAGCTTGATGGTTGTTTGGTCGGATAAGTTGCCATGGTTACTTCCCTTAAGCCACATTGATGGAACGCAACTCTAGCTGAAAGAAGCCAGGCTAAGCAAAATAAGCCCGGCTTTGCGTTTAGCTTGGTTGATGGAATACCCCCCAGGTGGTGTACTCAGCTAAACACACCAGGTGGTGTCACTTGACACCAGTGGGGTACACTACGAACCTTGATTAGTGGGTTAGCTAGGTATGTTGCGCTCAAAGCCTGGGTTAGCTGTGACACGGAAGTCACTCTCTTAGTGTCGCTGTATCACCATGGTGCCTTATGCTGTCAACCAAACCTGGTCAAGTACCCCTGACTGCAGCCTGCAGACTCAATGTGGGCGGAGTCAAACGTTTGACTCCGCCCACATTGAGCTCCGGCCCGGATCAATGCAAAGGAAATGCACCATCTAGTGGTGGAAATACTGCAATACATGCATCAAGGATAACATCTCGAACAAGGCAGCCTTTTACACTTACTAAACAGGCAAATTTGTGATGACGATTGTATTCATGTAAAAACAAGCCTCAATAAAAATGTGATGAGTTAACTTAAACTTAAATTCAATCATAGCATATTTTCTCTCATAGACAGGACATTGTTGTATAATTAATAGCCATTTCTAAGAAGTGTATTTATTTTTTATAAATGTTGACACTTGCATTATCTTTGTCAATGCATAATAAAGCAGTAGCCTACTATGTTGGTTGCTAATGCTGTCTCGTAACAGTCTCCTTATGAGGTCATAGATGATTGTCCTGTGAGTGTTCAAATATACCAGCAAGGCTGTCTCCCACTGGTCCGCACTGAGATCTACAGACAAATTAAACCAGTATCTAAGAGAACTCCTGTACCGTCTGAGAGAGCTGCAGGCCCAGCTGCCGATGACCTAAGAGTCAAAATAAGATTTGGTGAACTATGAAGGGTCCACTGTGACCCCAAGGTATGACCTTAACAGATGTAATGTGAGGATAACGAAGTGACCACATCTAAGGGCAAGAAATGTACCTCCATAGACACAATGAAAAGCTACATGTGTGACGCACATTAAGTTACACCAACTCAGGAGCCCTAACAACTGTCTTTTAATCAACAGAACAATTAAAAAAAGAAAAAAAAGGTAGTAAACTATTAACAGAAAAGATAATCAAAGAGGAACAAATAAACTAATCGGTAACTGATTCGGTAAGTGATTAATAAAAACAAAGCTTCTTGTGATAATATTTACAGTAAATAAAAAAGATAATCAAGCAATGAATAACAAATCAATCCACTAAATAATAAAGAAAATATTTACAGTAAGTAAGAAAAATAGTAGCTGAAAGTTTGAGGAACAAACTCTCTACTCAAAAGAGGCGAACACTTTCAGGTGTCTCCTGTCAAACATGGAACAGAACATTTCAGAATCATTATTGAATTGAATGAGAAGAGGAACGGTTCTATCTTGTTTTGGGTTTCTTCCTCGTCGCTGCCGTCATCAGACTGCAGCTCTGTTGATGCTGCCTCCTGCTCTTCAGCTTCCATCCCAAGGACCAGTGGGAGAGAAACGCTGTCAGTGAAGGACTGCAGCGTCAATCATGTTCTTCAGGAGAACATCAACTTCCTTGAAGAAGAAAGAAAAATAATGGTACGCAAACAAAGACTAATACTACTGATGAGTTTTCAGTGATGAAAAAAACTATTCAACTAGTCATCAGAACTATTTTATCTGGCTATACATACAACCTCCAGCATAAGGCAAGGCAAGGCAACTTTATTTATATAGCACTTCTCATACACAAGACAGACTCAAAGTTCACGTATAAACATTGTCATACAATAAAAGAAAATAATAGATAAGTAAAAAGTAAAATAGATAGAAAATAAAGGCAAAGTTAAAAAAAAAAGAAGCATTTTAGAAAGTGAGAAAATAAAGGCAAAGTTAGTAATAAAATAAAAAATAGAAGCATTGTAGATTTAAGATTTAGCAGAAAGCTAAAGCAAACATAAAAGTCTTCAGTCTTGTTTTAAAAGCTGCCAGAGTTGCGGCAAGTCTTAAATCCTCAGGGAGTTTATTCCAGTTATTTCATAGTAACTAAATCCTGCTTCCCCATTTTCGTGTTGACTCTGGGGATAATTAACAGATTGGTCTCAGAGGATCTTAGTGGCCTAGAAGGCTTATGTAGTGGAAGCATATCAGTTAAATATTTTGGCCCTCATGTAGGGATTTATAGGTTAGCAACATGATTTTAAAATAAATTCTCTGACATACAGGGAGCCAATGTAATGATTTAAGAATTGGTGTAATATGTTCAAATTTTTTGGTCTTTGTTAGAACTCTAGCGAGACCGCCCTTATTAAAGTTGTAAACGACATCCGTCTAAACACAGACTCTGGCAAAAACTCAATACTAATGCTACTAGACCTCAGTGCTGCATTCGATACTGTAGACCATACAATACTTTTGGACAGATTAGAAAACTGGGTGGGGCTTTCAGGCACAGTCTTAAATTGGTTTAGGTCCTATCTACAAAATAGGAACTACTTTGTTTCCATTGGCGACTTTGTTTCAGAATCAACAAACGTGACATGTGGAGTCCCACAAGGTTCGATCTTAGGACCCTCTCTATTCAACATCTACATGCTCCCACTAGGGCAAATCATGCAAAATAACAATATTGACCATCACTGCTATGCTGATGACACGCAAATCTATGTATCTCTATCACCAAATGACTATCAGCCCATTGATCTGTTGTGCCAGTGCATTGAGCAAGTCAAAGATTGGATGTGCCAAAATTTCCTTCAACTAAATGAGGACAAAACCGAGATAATTGTATTTGGTGCTAAAACCGAAAGGCTTAAAGTTACCCAACACCTTCAATCTCTGTCCCTGAAAACCTCAATCAAAGCCAGAAATCTAGGGGTTATCATGGATTCAGATTTACATTTCGACAGTCACATCAAATCAGTTACAAAATCTGCATATTATCACCTTAAAAACGTAGCAAGACTTAGAGGGCTCATGTCTACCGAAGACTTACAAACACTTGTACATGCCTTTATCACTAGCAAGCTTGATTACTGCAATGGTCTCCTTACAGGTCTCCCAAAAAAAACTCTAAGGCAACTACAGCTTGTTCAGAATGCTGCTGCTAGAGTTCTAACAAAGACCAAAAAATTTTAACATATTACACCAATTCTTAAATCATTACATTGGCTCCCTGTATGTCAGAGAATTGATTTTAAAATCATGTTGCTAACCTATAAATCCCTACATGGTTTAGGGCCAAAATATTTAACTGATATGCTTCCACTACATAAGCCTTCTAGGCCACTAAGATCCTCTGAGACCAATCTGTTAATTATCCCCATAGTCAACACGAAACATGGGGAAGCAGGATTTAGTTACTATGCAACAAATAGCTGGAATAAACTCCCTGAGGATTTAAGACTTGCCCCAACTCTGACAGCTTTTAAAACAAGACTGAAGACTTTTATGTTTGCTTTAGCTTTCTGCTAAATCTTAAATATTTATTATTTTAACTTTGCCTTTATTTTCTCACTTTCTAAAATGCATTTCTTTTAACTCTGCCTTTCTAAAATGTTTTATGTTTTTTTAAACTTTGCCTTTATTTTCTATCTATTTTACTTTTTACTTAACTATTGTTTTCTTTTATTGTATGACAATGTTTATATGTGAAGCACTTTGAGTCTGCCTTGTGTATGAAAAGTGCTATATAAATAAAGTTGCCTTGCCTTGCCTTGCCTTGCCTTCATAACGATGTTATTTTTTACTAAGGTTTAACTATTATAATTACAATTGTTTCTATCCTCCAACTTTAATTGTTTTAACAATCTGTAATCTGTAGTTTACATTCTAAATTTATACTCTTTTCTCTTCAGGAAGTGGCAGAATAAGCATTGAATAACACTGCATATTCACCAATTTTAAGTTTAACAGACAGAAACAACCAGCCTTGATATGGGGAACAGTTTATCACAGCGTTCTCTGCTGGACGGCACACCCTCAACCCCGGAATGACCATGTTGGGTGTAGAGGTCCAGCTCGACAACACCAGAACCAATGTGCAACTCCCTGACCTAGACCCCTACAACCAACCCTCGCCCATTCAATGCTCCACCCCTGACCTCCACATGGAAACACAGGACCAGCAACACAACGCAAGAATAATCCGCAGGAAAGGCTCGCTCAAGCACAATATGACCAGGCCATCCAAGAAGCAGAACGACAGAGACAAAAGGCAGGTCGCACCATCCCAGACCAAGAGGATGGATCAACAAGTTGGATTGACCAAGAAATCTTGAACAACACGGAGGAGATGACTACAATGACAAAGAATCCCTTGACCACAGGGTAGAAGGGATCCTAAGGATGGAATCAAGACCAAGTGTCCGGGAAAGACACATGCACACCAAGGAGCTGGAAGAGATCCACCGCAAAACACAATAGCTCCTGGATCTCCTCCTAAAGCAAAAAAGGATGGACTCCAATTCACCCCCCAGCACACCTCACCACAGTCAACCTCAGACTAGAGGTCCAACACCACAACCGAGAACAAGACACAAGAGGAAGACTCCAGACCAAACACTCGTTCAAAGACTGACCGTGTCCAAATGGCCAGAACACCTCAGGGAGCCCACCGCATACATAACAGCACCCATACTCACCGTCCCAAGCGGAAGAGGATCTGTAACAAAGTATGTTCCATGGCCTACACAGGACATGATCAGTCCAGACAGAAGGAAGCAATGGACCCCAACCACAATACTCTCAACCCTCAACAGCCCTATCCCAATACCCAGAATCAGCCTGGCAACACCAACAACACCAACAACCTCCGTACCAGTGTCATCGCGGATCACACCAAGGTGGACGTGGAAGAGGTTCGTCACCACGTCAACCTGTCACCTGCTACGACTGTGGTCAAAAGGGCCATTACTGGAACCAGTGCCACCAACAACTTACGTACCAGTATCCTGGCTGGTCACACCAAGGTGGACGTGGAAAAGGACGAGGTTCATCACCACGTCAACCTGTCACCTGCTGTGGCCAAAGGGGCCATTACATGAACCGCTGCCCAAACCACCGGGCTGCCTGGAGACTGACAGGCTGACGTCACCAATGTTGTCCCAGACGGAAATCCAACAGCACCTCCAGGAGAGTCACCCCAATAACACCATGAAGCTGAGTATAACACAAATATAAGCAACAATTACTTGGAATCACTATTCCTTTTTTTGTAAGATTTGCTGATGCAATTCAGGTGTAATTTATATTCCCCAACCCTGATGCTGTGCCCATTTTTATGATTACTCACAGGACAGTGACCCAGAGGACAACGTGGACGCGACGGACACGTCCTCACAGACTCCGACTACACAGCGGATCCCTCCTATCAGAGCCGCGGAGTGAAGTCCATGGAGCGCGGGGGGTTCACCTCTAGGGTGAACTCCACGGCCATTTAGAGGTGATCCAGCTGCCGGGATGTCACCCATCAACCAAATAATACATTTTTGTCAAATGTCTTGAATTTTTGTACATGAAGCTGTCATTGTCATGGCTTATTTTTCCGCCCACTTCCAATATAAACTGTTGTGTTCCCGGTGTTCGGGAGATGCTCCATGGACCACCTCCAGAACGCAAGCTTGTTTACCTTGTGTCTCTGTTAGAATAAACAACAAGTGTTGAACATTTGCCACTCTCCGAGTCATAGCCAAAGACGACCATACCACAAAGGATCAAAATAGTTTTACATCAAGAGACTAGGTGAACTCTGAACAGGTGAGTTTTGAGTCTTTTACGGAAGCTGGTGAGGGACTGCGGTCCTTACATCGGCAGGGAGCTCATTCCACTACTGCGGTGACAAAAGAGAAGAGTTGTGACTTTGATGATCGGCTATTACTCACTCTTAGCGACGGCGGTACCAGACGTCCAGCTGAAGTAGTTGAGTGGAGCGCTCGAGCTGGGGTGTGTGATTTGACCAACGCTTGGAGGTAGGCAGGGGCAGTTCCATTGACATTGACATTGGCCTTGTATGCCAGTACCATCGTCTTGAATCTGATACAAGCTACTACAGGGAGCCAGTGGAGGTCCCTGAAGAGGGGGGGTACATGGGAGAATTTAGGTAGGTTGAACACGAGGCGTGCTGCCGTGTTCTGGATACGCTGCAATGGTTTAATCGGGCAGGCAGGGAGGCCAGCCAGGAGTGAGTTGCAGTAGTCAAGACACGAGATGACGAGCGCTTGGACCAGGAGCTGAGCTGCTTCCCTCGTGAAGAAGGGCCTGATCCTGTCGACATTGTAGAGGGCAAATCTGCAGGATCGGGCCACGAGGTGATGTTCGCGGTGCAGCACAACTGATTGTCCAGTACCACACTGAGGTTTCTGGCAGGGGGCAAGTGAGGGCAATCTTTCCCTGGCATTAGGAGGAGCTCAGTCTCATTGAGGGTAAGCTTCAGGTGATGGGGAGTCGTCCAAGTGCTGATGTCTGCCAGACATTCTTAGATGCGTGTGGCTATCAGGGTGCCGTCAGTGTAGCAGTGATAGGAAAAACCGTGTGATGTGATTACAGCCCAATGATCTGGTATATAGGGAGAACAGAAGGGATCCCAGTATAGAGCCTTGAGGGACACCAGTGTCAAGAGTGCAGGATTTGGACAAGGAGCCATTCCATGTGACCTGAGGTGCGTATTCGTCAGGTAGGATGTAAACCAGGATAGCGCAGAGTCAGTTATGCCGAGTTCGGCGAGAGTGGCGAGGAGGATCTAGTGGTTCACAGTGTCCAACCGCCACGCACAGGTTGAGGAGAATGAGAACCGATGAGAGGGACGAGGCAGCACGGAGTGACTGTCACCAAGAGGAGAGCCGTCTCAGTGGAGTGTGCGGTCTTGAAGCCTGACTGATGAGGGTCAAGCAGATTGTTGTGTGAGAGATATGAGGACAGTTGATTAGAGATGGCACATTCAATTGTTTTAGAAAGGAATGAAAGAAGAGATTTCGGTCTGTAGTTCTGGATGTCGGTGGTGTCAAGGGTCGGTTTCTTGAGGAGCGGATTTATTCTGGCCGTCTTGAAGGATGCTGGAACAAGGCCTGAAGTGAGGGAGGAGTTGATTAGGGCAGTGAGAAATGGCAGGATGTCACTCGAGACGGCCTAGAGGAGCGAGGAGGGGATTGAGTCAAGGGGGCAGGTGGTGGCGTGGTTAGACGTAACTATTCTGTTGACATCTTCGGAGGAGAGAGGGTTAAAGTGGGTAAAAACAGAGGTGGGGATAGGGTGAGGAAGGATTGTGGCATGAGTAAAAGAGGAGTCAATGTCCTTCACCATCTGGGTAAAGTAGGTAACAAAGTCATCAGCAGTGAGAGAGGGAGGAAGGAGGGGGGCAGGGTGAGGAGGGAAGAGAACATGGAAAACAGTTTTTAGTCCAGTAGAAGGCAGGTTTGGCTGCTGACACAGTGGAGGTGAAATCTGAGAGGAGGTGAAGGTAGTGAGATAGATCATTAGGACAGTCGGATCTCTTTTATTTCCTCTCAGCTGCCCGCAACTCTGCTCTATAAGCCCGCAAAGATTCCGACAGCCAAGGAGGGAGGGGCGAGGATCACGCTGGTCTGGAGTGGAAGGGTCCAAGGAGGAGAGGGAGGATAGCATGGTGTCAGAGGCTTCCTCTGTGGAAAGTTCAGAGAATCATTCGAGAGATGGTAGTGAAGACAGGAAAGTTGAGGCAAACGTAGAGGGGAGAGAGATTTCAGGTCACGGCGGGTGGTGACAATGTGAGGAGTAGAGAGGAGGGAGGGGGAGGATTCAAGGGGAGAGAAAAAGCAACGTTTTTACACTGCCAAATATGCCCGTCTTATGTACGCATTTTTCCAAGCATGGTCCACACGTTTACACTGACCGAGGTAAAATACAGCTGGTAAAATACCTGATTTCGCACCCCAATTTACCCTCTCCGACCCTACACATATTGGCAGTTTAATTATGATGTAAATGCGATTAGACGGCTTTGCAGTTCCAGGGGCGGGACTTGGGTAGAGGTGTTGCTGCATTGTCTCTACAACAGAGACAATGCAGTGATATCAACATGAGTCGTTCTAACTGGAGAGACGGTGAAATCCACGAGCTGCTGACCATTATGGGAGAGAAGGGGATGAAGTCGCATTTAACGAAGACGGGGAAAGATGGTGCGATCTACGAGAAAGTACCAGTGGAACTTTCCTTACGAGGCTTTTGTCGGGATAAAAAACAAGTGGTCAGCAAAATAAAGAATATGTTGGTGTTTTTGCACTTGTAAATAAATAGTTAATTGTGTTTGTAGCCTATACTCAGATGTATACTCATTCTTGCATGCGAGTGTCTTCAATCATGAATAAATAAAAAATAAAAACATTCAGAGTATGCAAAGTTATTATTATTCTAAAGTGGGTTTTTGACTGCCGTCCGGCAATTTGTGTGGAATCACTGCACCTACCCCTACTGGTGAAGCATCACAAGCTAGTATGAGTGGCAGATCTGGGTCATAATGAACATGGACTGTCATTAGCTTTTGGAATATTGCAGGTGCACTTGCCACACCATAGGACAGCCTGTTTAGTACAGCCCTTTGTGTGTGTTTATGGTAGTACGGTTTAGAACCCTCTTCTCTCTCTACTTGTTGGTATGCTTGTGATAAATCAAGCTTGGTGAATCTTTCACCTCCTGCTAGTTTTGTGAACAAATCCTGTGGTTTTGGTATGGGGTACTGATCTACTTCAAGCCAGGGGTTGATAGACACTTTATAGTCCCTACTCCCTACAGATTCTCACTGTATGATCTACTTTAGGGACGTTTACAGGTGCAGCCCATTCACTGAAATTAACAGGTGGAATAACCCCATCAGCCTCCATTTTGTTTAATTGGGCTTTGACTGCATCCCTAAGTGCATAAGTATGGTTTCAAACCTGGGAATGGCCCCTGCCATGACATGAAGTTTAGCTTTGACCCCTGTCACCTTCCCTAGAGGGACTGAAACACCTCTGGGTACCTGTTACAAAGCTCCTCAAAAATCTCGGGTGCTGCTCTATTTATAGAGGACCAGTTTTAGTCTAGTTTTAGCTTTTTTATCCAATCCCTCCCCAACAAAGCTGGACCCATACACACAATAAGGTCTTTCAACCCCTGCTGACCCCTTTAGACCCTATTAAACAGTTCAACGTCTCTGACATTACCTGCCCAGCACTCAAAGCCTGAGGCTGCTTTAGTCTTTGATGTCCCGGCTTCTCAGCGGGGCGCTGCGCTCCCTCTGCGGTGAAACGGCGACGTCCTCAGGCTGACCGTCGGCGTCGGGAAGGCTTGCCTCGCTGTCTTCCGCTGCCGCCGGAGTCTCTCTGCCTTTATCCCGGGCGCGGTCATCCTCAGCGTTCGCTGTAGCGTCCAGGTGCTTGGTCCATTTGGTCTGCTTGTCTCTCCTTCCTTCTGGTCGGGATCTGCAAGCCTTGGCGATGTGTCCTTTCTTTTACATGCCCGGCATTCCACCTCCTTAAAGCGGCACCCCTCTGGTGTGTGCCCCTTTCCGTTGCATCGATAACAAGATTCAAGATTCAATACTTTATTGCCATACAACTCTGTACAAGTTCTAGGTATTTGTTTCAGTGTGCTCATGATGGTACATAACAAGACCCACAAAGGGACACAGCATCCTCAACGGACCTGTGTGTCCTGGATGCAAACCGGAAGCGGTCTAGACTGACTGCTTTGGACAGACGGTCACATACTATTTACATGGCCTGCCGTTCTCCTTTCTTGGCTCTGCTGCCGTCTTGGAAATGGCTTTAGCCTTGAACGCCTTGTCTGACCACTGCTGCGCTTTTTGTTTAGTCACTTTGTGTGCCAGTCCCATATCATAAGCATGAGCCAGGGTCAATTCTAGTGTGTGTTCTTTTTACTCCACTAATCTGTCTCTGAGAGCATCTTCCAAAAATGCCCCAAACTTGCTAAAGTAGCTGCTACCTTCCTTAACTTGCCATGGACTCACTTATGGACTCTTGATGAACGCACTTAATGTACGTTGTATTTATTCATAGGACTTAATTGTGTAGCATCTGCAGTAGCTAGCTATCACTGCTGTGTACGGGGAATGGGGTCAGCCTGGCGATTGTTAGTAGTTGGACTTGGTTCTATGAACGTCTTTACTGTACCGACGGCGATATATTGTTTCACTTCTTATGACAAATGTACTTATTGTAAGTCGCTTTGGATAAAAGTGTCTGCTAAATGCCCTAAATGTAAATGTAATTTTCGTCAGAGTGAAGGTCTTCACTTTTCCCAAATGCTGTGAAAACGGCTCCCTCGTCCCGACGAGGGTTTTCACTTGCTAAAAACTCTTTTCAAATCCAATCCTTGTCTCCAAAAGTCTGTTGTGTCTCTACAGACTGTGTGGATACTTAGGTAAAAACGACAGAGAGGAATATGCATTGAAACATGGCTACTTTAATAGCAGGCGTACAGCTTATGAACATGTGCCTCTTGCCGACTGGCTTCCTCTGCTCTGGCAACCTCTGGTTACACACATTCACTTAGGAACTACCACAACTACTACTTTCCACCAAGTGGTTCGGTACGGTTCATGGTAAGTTATTTCTGGACAACGATGAAAGCTTCATTTATTCGAAGAAGAAGAAACTGTCCTTCTTGGACGTCCTCCATTGTTGCTCTTTGTTTAATGCGTTCTTTTCATTGAATTTGTGAGCAGGCTACTCTGTACCGCACTGCTATGATGTCACAATGCTTACGTAGCTTCCGCGGCTATCGCCATCCGGCTTAAACCCCGCCCTACCATAAGGGTACTGTCAGCGGTGGAAACGTGAGCCGTAACCGACTGTACTACACCTACGGCACCTAATCGTAAAAAAACTGGTGGAAACTCGCCATATCTGAACCCTAGTGCCACTAGGGGAGGAGCCCATCTGGTAATCAGTTCTAGGACTCACTCTGTCGGGCTTCCTTCAGAGGCCAAGGTGTCTCAGGTCACTTTGCTCCTCCCAGGTAGATCAAATAAAACACCTAGGGCCATTTTGGTGATGTGTGAAACAGTCCCTGGTGGAGGTGTGATGCCTGCTCTGCTTCAGCCTAGTGCCCTGCTGCAGCAGCACCGTTAGTGTTATGATCTGTGTCCCCACGGCGACGCCGTCAACCACAAATCACAAAGGCTGCTAAAGATGGACCGATGAAATCAACCTCTTTCTAAGATGAAATAATGGAGACGGAGAATCCACACTTAAAATCTGCATGTTATTTATGTGTTGATTACAGAGATGTTCTAGAAATGTGGTTAGGATTATAGAATGGGTCAGTGGCCCCCGGGGGTCGGAGAAACCAGGGAGTGAACTATGAGCCACTGTGCACCGCTGTCACACCTCCATCACCTCACAGGTGGTGGAGGTGCACCGCTGTCACACCTCCATCACCTGTGAGGTGATGGAGGTGTGACAGCGGTGCACAGTGAGAAGCACAGTGAGTCGATGAGAGAACACTCCTAGAGTGGTCAATGTATGTACTTGTCCTCTACTTCCTAGCAGCAGAGGTGAGAAAGGTTTGCTAAAAATGTCTCGTCAACAAAACAGTGGATCCAGTAAAAAGTTTTGGAACATAGATATGGAGCGTGTGGCCGTCCAGGTTCCTATCGCAGGCCGCTGCGCTCGTACTGGAAAGAGGCCGTCTGGACCCGCCGCCGCAGCCTCTGGACCTCCAGGTCCTGGAAGAAGTGGTCCTGGTCGTTGTGGACGATGGCGCCCTGCAGCTCGCCCACCTCCCGCTCCATCCGGGAGCGCAGCTCTCTCTTCATCTTCATCAGGGCCTGGACACACAGGCTTCAGGTCGGGGCGGTCCTGAGAGGGCCGCTAGAGGAACCCTGAGAGGAACCCTGAGAGGAACCCTTAGAGGAACCCTGAGAGGGCCGCTAGAGGAACCCTGAGAGGAACCCTTAGAGGAACCCTGAGAGGGCCGCTAGAGGAACCCTGAGAGGGCCACTAGAGGAACCCTTAGAGGAACCCTGAGAGGAACCCTGAGAGGAACCCTGAGAGGGCCACTAGAGGAACCCTGAGAGGGCCGCTAGAGGAACCCTGAGAGGAACCCTGAGAGGAACCCTGAGAGGGCCACTAGAGGAACCCTGAGAGGGCCACTAGAGGAACCCTTAGAGGAACCCTGAGAGGAACCCTGAGAGGAACCCTGAGAGGGCCACTAGAGGAACCCTGAGAGGGCCGCTAGAGGAACCCTGAGAGGAACCCTGAGAGGAACCCTGAGAGGGCCACTAGAGGAACCCTGAGAGGGCCGCTAGAGGAACCCTGAGAGGAACCCTGAGAGGGCCGCTAGAGGAACCCTGAGAGGAACCCTGAGAGGAACCCTGAGAGGAACCCTGAGAGGAACCCTTAGAGGAACCCTGAGAGGAACCCTTAGAGGGCCGCTAGAGGAACCCTTAGAGGGGCCACTAGAGGAACCCTTAGAGGGACCACTAGAGGAACCCTTAGAGGAACCCTTAGAGGAACCCTGAGAGGGCCACTAGCTCCACCCTTAGAGGAACCCTTAGAGGGCCACTAGCTCCACCCTTAGAGGAACCCTTCGAGGGCCGTTCTCTTACCTTCTCCTGGGCTTTCTTGCGAACTTGGATCTCCTGCCTCTCTTCGGAAAGCGTCTCAGCCAGCAAAGAAAACTGAAAATGAGCCGGGAGGACAACCTTAAACCTGAACTGCGTGACATCCTTTGAAACACAATATATTGCTACAGACCTGACGCCATGCTTTAACCCATTATATCCAATATAAATGTACAGTTATGATATAACCACACATTTTTCTTTGGATAAATACAAACATGGGAAAGGGAGGAACCAATGAGAAGGTGGCCCAGATAATGGAGGGGTTCCCGTTATCGGTGCCTGGGTGAGGACCTGGTCTCTGTAGTAGTTCTCCATGGAGGAGATGTGGTCCTGGTGCCGTCGGCTCTGCTCCAGTCGGTGCTCTCTGGCGTAGGACCTCTCCTCGTTCAGACGGGCCTTCTGCAGCGCCAGCCCCTCTGAGAAGACCTCCCGCAGCATCTCCACACACACACACACACACACACACACACACACACACACACACACACACACACACACACACACACACACACACACACACACACACACACACACACACACACACACACACACACACACACACACACTCTTTTAGGAGACAACTACTGACTTTGACCCTGGGATGGACGAGGAAGTGGAAATGCCTTCCTGTTTTAAGGTTCATTTCCACTTCCTGTTTCTGACCCATAAAACTGGAAGTGGGAAAGACCATTAAAGGTGCAGTGTGTAGAATTTATATTAGTGGCAATGGACTTAGCACAAATGGAAATTAAATATAATATTTATAAGAACGTTAGTGTTTAATCCCATGATAATAAGAGTGGCGTTTTTTTTGTTTTTTTTCCCACAATTCTTATCTTGTTTATTTTAGAACGAGCCTTTCCGTCTACACAGAGCACGTCATGTTTCTACAGGAGCCCAGAGTGGACAAACCACTCTAGAGAAGAGCTCTGGGCTCAGAGGCCATTCGTGATGCTTTCTAGTGCAGTGGTTGAGTAGGCGCGTTATAATGCTGTGAATGAAGTGTTCAGGCCCATGTGACTACGGCCAACACTGTTTGTTAAAAACACTTTACCTAAGGATCCTAGGTTTTTAGACTTAGACAAAAAATATTTGCAGATATCATCTATGGACCAATGTCTTCAATCTGACATAAAGCGAAGTCTGCACAATAAAGATTAAAGCACCCAGGAGCCATTGACTTCTGAAAAGGGTGTGGTTGTAATCGCGTAAAGACCTAAATGCTTATATCAACATCAAGGTGGACTCCAATGATCTTGGGTCCAATAAAAAAGTCAGTTTAAATAAATGAGGGCGTGGCATTGATATTGGCGTGGCATGTGACTAAAATGACCACAGTTCCTCAATAAAATGTTTGATTTGAGCGGGACCAACTTAGCGGCTGTTGGGGACCAAAGTTCTAATTGCTTAAAAAAGATAATTTAGATTGACAAAAGAACATGGCCACCAGAGCCTCAACATCTTCCAAATTTAACTTAAAGCCAAAAGGCGAGGTTAACTTAACTTAATCATCATTAAATTTGGTGTAGTCAAAGGCACATGGGTCAAGATGAACCTCTCCAAATTGTATCCAGATCGGACGATAGCGGGCACTATAACATTTATCTGAAAATGCATTTTGTCATTTGTCTCTCCTCATGTTGAGCAAATGTTCTTAGGGAACCCAGAACCTGTAACAAAACGGACGCTGGACGTCCAAATCAGCCCAATCGATGTTAGGTGACTAAAGGCGGTTAACTTCAGTCAATCGTCACCAAACTTGGTGTACTTAAAGAAGCATAGGGCAAGCTAACCAGGCTGAACTTCATCCAAACGGGACCATAGGGGGCGCTACAGCGATCAATTGACAACTTTAAAGACTCATAACTCCTCAGCCTTTTGACGTACGGCCATGGAAGGTTGTTCGCCCATCACCAGGGGCCCTCTAGACCACCTGCTGGGACCAGGGGCCCTCTAGACCACCTCCAGACCACAGGGGCCCTCTAGACCACCTCCAGACCACAGGGGCCCTCTAGACCACCTCCAGACCACAGGGGCCCTCTAGACCACCTCCAGCCCTGTGGGCCCTCACCTTCTCCTCCTTGGAGCGTGCGCGGGTCAGGCGTGCGCGGAGCTGCAGGTGGTAGCTGCTGTGGTAGCTCCTGGCGCGGGCCACCTGCTGCCTCTGCTCCCTGAGCCGGTTCTGGGCGGCTTTCTGCTGCTGGATCCTCTCCTTGAAGTCCCTCTGGAGGGCAGACACATCACGCTACTGGTGACCCCCTCACTGGATTACATACTAAACACATCACGCTACTGGTGACCCCTTCACTGGATTACATACTAAACACATCACGCTACTGGTGACCCCTTCACTGGATTACATACTAAACACATCACGCTACTGGTGACCCCTTCACTGGATTACATACTAAACACATCACGCTACTGGTGACCCCTTCACTGGATTACATACTAAACACATCACGCTACTGGTGACCCCTTCACTGGATTACATACTAAACACATCACGCTACTGGTGACCCCTTCACTGGATTACATACTAAACACATCACGCTACTGGTGACCCCCTTCACTGGATTACATACTAAGTAGAAGCATTTACATGCCAAATCAAACCAGTTAAAGCATTCCACTTGTGTACAATTTGTCTGTATTGCAAATCAACAAATGATACCTTTTACTATAACCTATGAGTTCCATTCTGATTGATTTGACCCTAAACATTGTGCTATTGTCAGCAAAGTATCGCTGTGTTCAAGAATCATCAACGCTGTTACTGTTAGGTTCAGCAGGGCACCAGGGCTCAGGACTAACGCCTTCCACTGCTGCCACTGGTGCCACTGGTGCTCCTCACTCACCAGTCTCTTGTTGTGCTCTCTCTCTTTGCGGATGATTTCCACCAGGAGGTCCTGTCTGCGCTTGGCCTCCTCCACCTGCAGACCAGTTAGTCACTGTGAACATGAACTGGTTTTTCAAACATCACACCAGGGTTACAATTTGAGCTTTGTTAAAAGCTTAAATTGTCTCTTAAACCCACGTTAGTGTGATCAAATACAAGTTTAAAACGCCAACCGCAATCGAGAGGATGGATCAGCATTTATATAATATATAAAATCGTCCATTCAGCCCCATGATTTATAATGATTTTGTTGACGTTGGAAAAATTGAAAAAAAAATCACAACAGATAATCTCGTTCAATGCCTCGGCGTGCCTCTGTGGTCTAGCAGAGAGTTAGGACACATCAACAGTCAAGTGGACTCTAGCTTTACGGTCCCTCTAGCTTTACGGTCCTAGCTTTACAGTCCCTCTAGCTTTACGGCCCCTCTAGCTTTACGGCCCCTCTAGCTTTACGGCCCCTCTAGCTTTACGTCCCTCTAGCTTACGGTCCCTCTAGCTTTACGGTCCCTCTAGCTTTACGGCCCCTCTAGCTTTACGTCCCTCTAGCTTTACGGTCCTAGCTTTACAGTCCCTCTAGCTTTATGTCCCTCTAGCTTTACGGGCCTAGCTTTACAGTCCCTCTAGCTTTACGGTCCCTCTAGCTTTACGGTCCCTCTAGCTTTATGGTCCTAGCTTTACAGTCCCTCTAGCTTTACGGCCCCTCTAGCTTTACGGCCCCTCTAGCTTTACGGCCCCTCTAGCTTTACGGCCCTCTAGCTTACGGTCCCTCTAGCTTTACGTCCCTCTAGCTTTATGTGTCTCTAGCTTTACGGCCCCTCTAGCTTTACGGCCCCTCTAGCTTTACGGTTCAGGGTCAGTGAGGGGTGACTGAGCTCACTGCCAGCAGCACGGCAGGTGGAGGTGGGGTCCCACCTGGCTGCCCAGTTTGCGTGACTGGCTGTGGGTGGTGCAGGCGGAGAGGCGGTGGAGCTGCTCCACCTGGCCCATCTGCTGCTGCCACATGCGGGCCAAACCGTGAGGAGAAAGCTGGAGGAGAGGGAACTCCTTCAGGATTACAGGGAGCAGGTCGTTCTGCTTCACCTTCACTGGAAGGGGAGAGGGACAGAGAGAGACAGAGAGAGAGAGAGGGACACAGACAGACTTATATATAGAGGTTGGAGCCTGTCTCCAGGTCCAGATTAGGTCCCAGACGTCCCTCTCTTACTTTGGGGGGCTCTGCTGGGCTGGTCCCTCCGCCGCCGGGCGGCGCCGGGTCTGGAGGGGAGGGGGCGCAGCCGGGCCTCCCTCTTCTCCTGCTGTCCTGGAGAGGAGCTCGCTCTCTGTGGGAGGTCCCGTAAAATGGCCTCCCTGTACTCCCGCTCCTGCACCCACACAGCCATGGGTGAAGTGGAAGAGATGAAGATAAGAAGGTCTTTATAAAGAGATGAAGATAAGAAGGGTCTTTATAAAGAGATGAATACAAGAAGGGTCTTTATAAAGAGATGAAGATAAGAAGGGTCTTTATAAAGAGATGAAGATAAGAAGGGTCTTTATAAAGAGATGAAGATAAGAAGGATCTTTATAAAGAGATGAAGATAAGAAGGGTCTTTATAAAGAGATTAAGATAAGAAGTGTCTTTATAAAGAGATTAAGATAAGAAGGGTCTTTATAAAGAGATGAAGATGAGAAGGGTCTTTATAAAGCCAGACACATCAAGGTCAATTCTTGGGGTGGTGACCAGACCAGGCGCCAGAGCGTCTTCACACCCCCTCTGTTGAGGGACAGAACTGAAGCGCTAAACCACTCAGAGGAAGAGCTCCCACTGACGGGTAGGAACATCAGATCACAACATCAGCAGAATGGAGATCCTCAGTAGTGAGGGGGGGGTGGGGGGGGCGACTTACAGCCTCCTGAGCCCGGAGCCGCTCCTGGGCCAGCCTGGCCTCCTCTCTGGCCTCACCGCGCCTCAGCTGCTCCTCATAGGCCTACACACACACACACACACACACACACACACACACACACACACACACACACACACACACACACACACACACACACACACACACACACACACACACACACACACACACACACACACACACACAGTGACCGTGGGGTCACCCCTCACTGTGTCCTCGGGGGTCCCTGAGGATGATGAAGATGTACCTGAGAGGCTCCTCTTCCTCCCTCCCGGCCGGGGGTCCTCCTGGAGGGAGGGGCAGACTTCAGGTTGGTCTGCAGCCGTCGCCCGGGGCCCCTGGACCCCCTGCTGGGGCCCTCCGGCCGCGCCCGTGCGTGGGTAGGGGGCGGGGAGCGGGGGGGCGGGGCTTGTGTGGCCTGAGGGCGGGGCGTTACTGGAATACAACAACAGGTTGAGGTCAGCCTCAGTCCTAACAGAGGGCGACTCCTTTAACGTACGTACATGTGTGTGTCTGTGCGTGTGCGTGTGCGTGTGTGTGTGTGTCTGTGCGTGTGTGCGTGTGTGCGTGTGCGTGTGTGTGTGTGTGTGTGTGTGTCTGCGTGTGCGTGTGCGTGTGTGTGTGTGCGCGGACACACCGGTGCGTGTGTGGCCGTCTGGGTGATGCTGGTCCTCTTCAGTCAGTAGGTCTCCGCTCTCCCCCAGCACACGCTGCAGCATCTGCAGGATCCAACTCTGGTTAACTCAGACCGTGGCCCACCCCCACCCCCACACCCACCCACCTACCCCCACACCCCCACCCACACCCACCCACCCCCACCCACCCCCACCCACCCCCACACACACCCCCACCCACCCCCACCCACACCCCCATCCCCACCCACCCCCACACACCCACCCCCACCCCCATCCCCACCCACCTCCACCCCCACCCACCCACCTCCACCCACACCCCCACACCCACCCCCACTCCCCCACACCCACCTGGTCAAGGTCCTGAAGGCGTTGTGAAAGTTTTTCTGACATATGGTGGAGCTCCTTCTCCGCTGCCTTATTCTTCCTCCTGCGTGTGGACAGCTCCTCGTCGTCGTCGTCGTCGTCGTTCTCCTCCTCCTCCTCCTCCTCCTCCTCCAGAGACACGGGGCTGCTCAGACATGAGACCACATTGACTGGAGCGGTTTACCCCCTTAAGCCGTGTTCCTCATGCAGCCCTCTAACGGTCAGGGACAGAGACACCCACAGCCCCCTGAGCCCGCTCCAGCGCCCTCTCCGGGTTCTTACCCCGCTGCCGTCACCGCGGGGCCCAGCGATGAGCTCCCACCCTCCCCTGCCTCCTCCTCCTCGGAGTCCGGGGGGCTGTTGGCGGGGGGGGGCACCTCCTCTGGCAGGGGGAGGAAGAGGACATCCGGCTGTGGGGAGAGAGTCCTGTTTAAACTGTTTGAAGGATAGGAGGAGAGAGTCCTGTTTAAAGGATAGGAGGAGAGAGTCCTGTTTAAAGGATAGGAGGAGAGAGTCCTGTTTAAAGGATAGGAGGAGAGAGTCCTGTTTAAAGGATAGGAGGAGAGAGTCCTGTTTAAAGGATAGGAGGAGAGAGTCCTGTTTAAAGGATAGGAGAGGGAGAGAGTCCTGTTTAAAGGATAGGAGGAGAGAGTCCTGTTTGAAGGATAGGAGGAGAGAGTCCTGTTTAAAGGATAGGAGGAGAGAGTCCTGTTTAAAGGATAGGAGGAGAGAGTCCTGTTTAAAGGATAGGAGGAGAGAGTCCTGTTTAAAGGATAGGAGGAGAGAGTCCTGTTTAAAGGATAGGAGGAGAGAGTCCTGTTTAAAGGATAGGAGAGAGTCCTGTTTAAAGGATAGGAGGAGAGAGTCCTGTTTAAAGGATAGGAGGAGAGAGTCCTGTTTAAAGGATAGGAGGAGAGAGTCCTGTTTAAAGGATAGGAGGAGAGAGTCCTGTTTAAAGAATGTGTTTTGGCAGTACACTGATGATGGGGACGGATTTGGTCTTATACCTCTAGTGTTTCCAACTGCTTCACCTGGCTGATCTGGTGATGACTGGAACCGGACGTTGCACTCAGAGCTTAAAGAGAAAGCATGGTTCTTAATGAAGACATGGGGTCCGCTCCCAACCCTCGCATAAACATCCACACCAATTGAAACATTGAGAGGGAGAACGCACCTGGAGAGGAGACGTGGGAAGACGCTGGACGCCCGTTGGTAACCACGACGGCCTCAGAGGCTGGCTGACCAGCAGAGAGAGGAGGAGAATTTATTATGAGGCATAGAACACATCTCCTCCTGTACCAGACATAGAACACATCTCCTCCTGTACCAGACATAGAACACATCTCCTCCTGTACCAGACATAGGACACATCTCCTCCTGTACCAGACATAGAACACATCTCCTCCTGTACCAGACATAGAACACATCTCCTCCTGTACCAGACATAGAACACATCTCCTCCTGTACCAGACATAGAACACATCTCCTCCTGTACCAGACATAGAACACATCTCCTCCTGTACCAGACATAGAACACATCTCCTCCTGTACCAGACATAGAACACATCTCCTCCTGTACCAGACATAGAACACATCTCCTCCTGTACCAGACATAGAACACATCTCCTCCTGTACCAGACATAGAACACATCTCCTCCTGTACCAGACATAGAACACATCTCCTCCTGTACCAGACATAGAACACATCTCCTCCTGTACCAGACATACTAGATACTAGACATACTAGAACACATCCATTCAGTAGCCAGCTCTTAGACATACAAATTCAAATTTCAGTTTTTTGATATTAAAACATTTTAGTTATTAAGTTGATTCAATTCAAAAACGTAAAAAGAGGAAAGCTTTCTCCTCTTCTTGGTTAACCTCTTATACTTGTATACCGTATATGTTCTACTAGGGTTCTCTGTGGAGTACCTCTGGACATCTCTTATACTTGTATACCGTATATGTTCTACTAGGGTTCTCTGTGGAGTACCTCTGGACATCTCTTATACTTGTATACCGTATATGTTCTACTAGGGTTCTCTGTGGAGTACCTCTGGACATCTCTTATACTTGTATACCGTATATGTTCTACTAAGGTTCTCTGTGGAGTACCTCTGGACATCTCTTATACTTGTATACCGTATATGTTCTACTAGGGTTCTCTGTGGAGTACCTCTGGACATCTCTTATACTTGCATACCGTATATGTTCTACTAGGGTTCTCTGTGGAGTACCTCTGGACATCTCTTATACTTGTATACCGTATATGTTCTGCTAAGGTTCTCTGTGGAGTACCTCTGGACATCTCTTATACTTGTATACCGTATATGTTCTACTAGGGTTCTCTGTGGAGTACCTCTGGACATCAGCCTCTGTAGGCCAGCGTGCTGTTAGCACGGTGTGCTCCTACCTCTGGAGGGTCAGAACCCGCTTGGTGCTCCTGGACCAGCTGGCTGCTGGACTCCTCCTCTGGGGGGGGCCGGGCCCCGGGGGCCGTGTGGGGGAGGGGCGTGGTGGTGGCCTGGTAGGGAGGCCCCAGGGGGACGGCCGAGGGGAGGGGCTCCAGGGGGGGCGGAGCTGTGGGGAAGCAGAAGAGTCAAACAGAAAACAACATAATACAATGGTGATGCGTTAAGGTATGAAGGATCTGAATACTAAAACGTGTGTTACCATCTGGGTTGGCCGTGAAGGTGCGTGCAGAGTCTCCCAGCTTTATTGGCTCAACGATGGATCCCATCTCTTCTGCCTTCCAGCTGAATGAATGAATGAATGAATGAATAACCCGTTATCTTCTACACTGATTCACTCTGATAGCATGCTGCCGGCATGTTTGTTTGGGGAAACAATTGTGTCTAGAAAATAAGACAAAGTTAAGAAACCCCCACAACTAGGTGTTCTGTTGTGTAGGCTTTGATGTGGCTGTTGGACCAGCTGGGAACCGCTTGCCTTTTCAAAAGCCTTGTTTTTTTTTTCCAATTGATGGAGGTTTTGAACCTCATTTACTTTTCTGGATTCATTGTGACAATGTACGATCCAAGAGACAAAAGCTAATTTTAAGTTTTACATCTATTGTTGTGTTTTACAGAAGTTTCCTCCCTCATAATATTCCTATTTTGGTTTAAATAATTAAATAAATAATAAAATTAAAATAAAAAAGTTATTCTGTACTTCCATCTCTCTATATGTTCTGTTACAAGGAACAGCGACGTCAATGCATTAACATTAAGCTCCTTTTACATTAAATGATTGTTTATTGCAATTTCTTTGCTACGATAACAAAATAATTAGAGATGACGGAGGTGACTGGGACTCCTCATTTGATCATAAATGAATCCTCATCA
The DNA here is from genome assembly GCF_964030765.1 of Micromesistius poutassou. NCBI lineage: Eukaryota > Metazoa > Chordata > Actinopteri > Gadiformes > Gadidae > Micromesistius > Micromesistius poutassou. The sequence continues at coordinate 23,300,414 of NC_140273.1, read as the reverse complement.
TAATGGATATCTTGTTGAAGGGATGAAGCCTCGTACTCACTTACAAAGCAAAGTCTTTTTCACCTGCGTGATTATTATTGGAAAATGCTGAATATTTGAATCGCAGCTGATGTAACAATTTCAGTTTTTACTACTTTTTCGCACTGTTGTCTGATGTAAAATTACTTTTTTCTGATGTAAAAGTAAAACTTTACTTGTTACAAGGTTTAGGGCTGAAGAAGCAGCATCCCTAGAACCCACAGATTCCTCTCTGTCGGGCTCCTTTCCTCAGGGCCGGCACGCGGCTCAGGAGGTAGCGCCGTGTTGGCCGGTAACTGGAGGGTTGCTGGTTTGATCCCCGGCTCCTCCTAGCTGAGTGTGGAGGTGTCCCTGAGCGAGACACCTCACCCTGACTGCTCCTCCTAGAGGAGTGTGGAGGTGTCCCTGAGAGAGACGCCTCCCCCTGACTGCTCCTCCTAGAGGAGTGTGGAGGTGTCCCTGAGAGAGACGCCTCCCCCTGACTGCTCCTCCTAGAGGAGTGTGGAGGTGTCCCTGAGAGAGACGCCTCCCCCTGACTGCTCCTCCTAGAGGAGTGTGGAGGTGTCCCTGAGAGAGACGCCTCACCCTGACTGCTCCTCCTAGAGGAGTGTGGAGGTGTCCCTGAGAGAGACGCCTCACCCTGACTGCTCCTCCTAGAGGAGTGTGGAGGTGTCCCTGAGAGAGACGCCTCACCCTGACTGCTCCTCCTAGAGGAGTGTGGAGGTGTCCCTGAGAGAGACGCCTCACCCTGACTGCTCCTCCTAGAGGAGTGTGGAGGTGTCCCTGAGCGAGACGCCTCACCCTGACTGCTCCTCCTAGAGGAGTGTGGAGGTGTCCCTGAGCGAGACGCCTCACCCTGACTGCTCCTCCTAGCTGAGTGTCGAGGTGTCCCTGAGCGAGACGCCCTCACCCTGACTGCTCCTCCTAGAGGAGTGTGGAGGTGTCCCTGAGAGAGACACCTCACCCTGACTGCTCCCGACGAGCCGGCTGTACATACACGCTGCCGTTGGCGTGTGAATGAATGGGTGAATGTCAGGCAATATTGTAAAGCGCTTTGGGTGGCCTCTGGTTACAAAAAAGTGCTATATAAATGCAGTCCATTTACCATTTACCAGTGGTGCACTGACGTAATAGTGTGATAGTGTAGTCTCACTATTTGTGAACGTATAAACTAATCTGACGGGACAAGCAGGCAGGAACCCTTACCACTCACTGGACGACAGGGATGCCCTCTCCAACATGGCAGCTACCACCTGCTCAGTGCTCCTTAGTCTGTCCCGGCTGACAGCCGGCACAAAGACCTCAGTCAGCTCCTCATTAAGCCCTGAACAGGAGAGAGGCCGCGGTGGGACTGTGGACCATAAGAAGCAGACAGAACTGGTGCCACTAGCTATGGTTCACTGAGCTGTGAAGAGGCAGAACAAAGCATCAGGTCAAGACCTTTCCCTACCTCCATCGTGTAGGTCCTCACTGATGTCTTCATTGAGATACTCCAGCAGGCCATCAAAGATTTCCAACAGGTTCTTGATGCACTCCTTGTCCCCTCTGACAAGGTTTTCCCCTGAAGAGTTCACATGTAAATAAAATCCTATTAACAATAACAATGACTCCCTAGAGTGTAAAAGGTGTAAAAGGCTTAGTGTAAAAGGCTTTCTGATGGGCAACATAGAAGCAGGTCAATAAAATACTTAATCATTTATAGAAATACAATTTGTCATAGTGCGTTGTATAAGTAAACCAAAATAAGTTAGGCTACAAATTAGTGTTGGGGTAATAATATCTGCATCAAGACTCAAGACTTGTCTTGATGCAGATATTAATTTGAGTTCTAGTGTTCACTAGTATGGAACCCTGCAGTTAAGGTCTAACGTTGGAGTTCTAGTGTTCACTAGTATGGAACCCTGCAGTTAAGGTCTAACGTTGGAGTTCTAGTGTTCACTAGTATGGAACCCTACAGTTAAGGTCTAACGTTGGAGTTCTAGTGTTCACTAGTATGGAACCCTACAGTTAAGGTCTAACGTTGGAGTTCTAGTGTTCACTAGTATGGAACCCTACAGTTAAGGTCTAACGTTGGAGTTCTAGTGTTCACTAGTATGGAACCCTACAGTTAAGGTCTAACGTTGGAGTTCTAGTGTTCACTAGTATGGAACCCTACAGTTAAGGTCTAACGTTGGAGTTCTAGTGTTCACTAGTATGTAACCCTGCAGGGACAGAGAGGGCTCTGACACGGAGAAATGGTACAAACCATAACACGATCACATTCTTAAGTCAGAGGCATTTGTGTTGTTTACAGATCACAGACCTGGGGTTTGTTTCCCAAAAGCATAGTTGCTAACTTCCTTAGCAACCTACCTCTTAGGGACTCAACAGTTAATAGGAAAGTGTTCCCCAAAACCATTTCACCTACATAGTAAGCTCATAGTATGGACTCAGTTATTAAACTCCATAGTCCTAGCAAGGTAAGGCTTCCTGACTGTTTCCCAATAACATAGTCTGGCTGAGTCCTTATTACCCACATGGTAAAAAGACTAATTATTTACAACGGCTCTAGGGCTGTTGTAGGTCCATATTATGCCACATGCTTCCTGGATATTCATGGTCACATGACCGATTTCAGTCTTCTTTGTCTTTTTTTACACAATTAGCATTCCGAGTCAGTGCAGTACCGCCTCCTGGGCAGTTCTGGCAGTGGGTTTTAGAGAAGTGGATTCAGTGATAACAATTTAAAATAAAACATAAAAGTATCAAAAAACATGCATCCACTGCAGCGACAACACAAGATGCTGCCATATCCATATCCCAGAGAATAATGTAGACAAAGCTAATTTATCACCAAATTCATTGTTTGAATTTTCTTTTTTCCATAAACGTATCAACCGTTTGCAGCAACTTTATTGTATTGCATAGATATTGCCTATGCTGAAGAATTCGCCAGTGTCATTAAAAATTTGTGTGACGTTTCTTCCAAACAAACAATTATTTCCGAAATTGTTTCTAATGTTGATACCAAGGATAGGTAGGCTAGACACAATCAAGTTGGCGAATATTAACCACAACTGTATAACAAGCATGTAGTCTAAATATCAAAGTTTGTGAGGCTTCCACCTGTGAATGATTGAATGTCTCAGAGCGACTCCGAACTCCGCCTTCAGAAAACATCTGTTCACTATGTATTAGCTGATGATAAACATCTGTTCACTATGTATTAGCTGATGATAAACATCTGTTCACTATGTATTAGCTGATGATAAACATCTGTTCACTGTGTATTAGCTGATGATAAACATCTGTTCACTATGTATTAGCTGATGATAAACATCTGTTCACTGTGTATTAGCTGATGATAAACATCTGTTCACTATGTATTAGCTGATGATAAACATCTGTTCACTGTGTATTAGCTGATGATAAACATCTGTTCACTGTGTATTAGCTGATGATAAACATCTGTTCACTGTGTATTAGCTGATGATAAACATCTGTTCACTGTGTATTAGCTGATCAGTACATAGCTATTCAACAAAGAGGTCAGCTACGTATTGCTATGTTGGGTGGAGATTTTTGGGAACCACTCGTACTTGGGCTGCTGCATAGTACAACTGGGCTTAGTAATAAGTCTGCATAATGCTAACTTCCTGATTGTTTTGGGAAACACACCCCAGTGTTCAATCACGTTGACATCCTCTCTCATATACCCGGTGCCCTCTTGCTCAGCTTTAAACTGTGGAACATTGTCTACCTGTGATGTGTGAGAGGCTGATCTGAAGCCAGTGAGTCAATCACAGACTGATCTGAAGCCAGTGAGTCAATCACAGACTGATCTGAAGCCAGTGAGTCAATCACAGACTGATCTGAAGCCAGTGAGTCAATCACAGACTGAACATTGTTTACCTGTGATGTGTGAGAGGCTGATCTGTAGGTAGTCCAGAGCCAGCGAGTCGATCACAGACTGAACATTGTGGATGTCATCCTCTTGAGTTTTTGGGTCATCGATAAAGTCTAAACAAACATGCATGCACATATTACAAATTGTCATCTGCAACCACTTTTCCACCATGGATTACGTACACAGAGTACAGGGATGTAAACAGGCAGGATGTCTTTGGCCACATTGTTCATTCAGTACGTTCATAACGAGACATATCGACAACATATGCAACTTTTCTTTCTAAGACGTGCTTCTTCTGGTGGATATGTTGAGGCTCTTATAAGAGGTGAAACAACTTTAACCTACCTGGAACTTTCTCCCCCAAGATGTTCTCGTAGAAGGCAATGAAGACATTGCCATCGCAGTCTGCTAACTTTGTCAGCCTGAGGTTTATATCACACTTCCTGAGCAGATCATTGGCCACGTCGACCCAATCTAAAAAAGAAAGAGACACGCAAGAAAGCTGGGAGATTTACACCTTACGACTCGTATGGGCGTACCATACAAATGGATGGCAGTATATGGTGCGTTCGAGATGCATCGTCCACCACCCGCACAAGTTGAAAAGTGGGAAATCTCCCAGCTTTCTTGTAACATTTCACAGAGGCACGCCCCCATCTAACCTGTCCCACTTGTGCTCCTGATGGTGTGTTCCAGATGCCTCGTACACCACCCGCACGAGGCGCTCTTGCACGGTGCATTGCACAGTCTTGCTGTGCGTGCAATACAAAAGTTGTGTTGTTTGTTTTCAAGCTGGTTTGCTAAAGAGGCTAATGTAGCTAACAATAACAACAACTAGCCACTGTTCTTCCCCGACTCGTCGTGTAGCGACGCCCACAAAGACAAACGAGAACACTGCAAGTGCTACAAGCCAGGACATTACATCACAACAACAACAACAAATCAACTCGGGCGGGTGGAGTATGATGCATCTCGAACACACCAATAGCAATAAACAACAAACAAAACAAACGTTCTGACCTGGAAGGGACATTTAAAAGATAACAGAAATGCTGTAGAGCTGTTGTTGCCAGTATGTTGATTTGAAATATCATGGTCGTCTTAGGATTTTGTAAGGTCTATTTGTATCTAAATTCTCCTTTAATATTAGGGAATTCTTCTTTAATGGAGGTAAACACCACCAGTACATACAGTAACTAAACACTACCAGTACAGTAACTAAACACTACCAGTACAGTAACTAAACACTACCAGTACAGTAACTAAACACTACCAGTACATACAGTAACTAAACACTACCAGTACAGTAACTAAACACTACCAGTACATACAGTAACTAAACACTACCAGTACAGTAACTAAACACTACCAGTACATACAGTAACTAAACACTACCAGTACAGTAACTAAACACTACCAGTACATACAGTAACTAAACACTACCAGTACAGTAACTAAACACTACCAGTACATACAGTAACTAAACACTACCAGTACATACAGTAACTAAACACTACCAGTACATACAGTAACTAAACACTACCAGTACAGTAGTAAACAATACCAGTACAGTAGTAAACACTACCAGTTCGCACAGTAGTAAACAATACCAGTACAGTAGTAAACAATGCCAGTACGTACAGTAGTAAACAATACCAGTACAGTAGTAAACAATGCCAGTACGTACAGTAGTAAACAATACCAGTACAGTAGTAAACAATGCCAGTACGTACAGTAGTAAACAATACCAGTACAGTAGTAAACAATGCCAGTACGGTTGTAAACACTACCAGTACAGTAGTAAACAATGCCAGTACGGTTGTAAACACTACCAGTACAGTAGTAAACAATGCCAGTACGGTTGTAAACACTACCAGTACAGTAGTAAACAATGCCAGTACGGTTGTAAACACTACCAGTACAGTAGTAAACAATGCCAGTACGTACAGTAGTAAACACTACCAGTACAGTAGTAAACAATGCCAGTACAGTAGTAAACACTACCAGTACGGTTGTAAACAACACCAGTACGTACTACATACAGCAGTAGACAATACCAGTTCGTACAGTAGTAAACGGGTACGACGGTCCAGTCTAACCATGGTACCAGGTGCAACATTCAGTCCTACGGTAGAGTTAAACGAGCCCAGCGGGTCGGCGGAGCACAGCAGCAACAGAGCAGAGGAGCTAGCGCTGAGGCTAGGCGTACCGCAGTACCTTCCTCTGCTTCTTGAGTTCCCATCAAAGAGCAGCAAGAGACACAGCTTAGAGTCCGGTTCAGCTCCTACACAGACCCGGTTCAGCTCCCTACGGACCGGGTTCAGCTCCACACGGACCGGGTCTGGTCCCTGGGTCAGAGCTCGGGTTAATAAACGGGGACTCGCAACAACCGGTCGGTTCTGTTTAAACCGAGTCTTCGTTGATTGGATAAGACGCTGCTCATTGTTTCCGGACAGGCCTCGGGGTCCACCCCCATTGGTCGGCGCTGCATCGTGGGAGCGGTGTGTTCCAGGCGCCTTGGACACCAGCCTTTCCGAGTTTCAAGTGGGGAAATGGTGTGTTCCAGATGCCTCGGAACAGTGGCGGAGCCAGAGGGGTGGCCGGGGTGGCACTGGCCACCCCTGGAACCCGATTGGCCACCCCAGGTGCCACCCCTCCCGCGTTCGACCCCCCCCCCCCCGTCGACAATCGATCGCGATCGCCCCCCGTTGACAATCGCGTCCGCACCACCCCCCCCCCCCACACTTGACAATCGCGTTCGCCCCCACCCCGTCGATAATCGCGTCCCCCCCCCCCCCCCCCTCAACAATTCAATATGGACCCCCCTATAAAAGCCTTGGCCACCCTCTTGCCGCCCCTTGAAAAAAAGTCTGGCTCCGCCACTGCCTCGGAAGTGGGGAAATCTCACAGCTTTCTTGCGGCATTTCTCGGAGGCACCCTTTTGTTTGGCCCCCTGGGGATTCTGAGATTGATTTTCTTTGTATTTGTAACACGTTGGTCATTTTAATGTTGATTTTAAATGCTCTTACACACTTTTTATTACATTGCTACTTTATCCCGGTCACCAATGTATGCTTTGCACGGTCTTGCTGTGCGTGCAATACAATGTAAAGTTGTGTTGTCCGTTTGAGCTGGTTTGCTAAAGAGGCTAATGTAGCTAACAATAACGATGACTAGCCAATGACATGACACGATCACAAAGACGAACGGGAACGCTATAACAGGAAATGACGTCACACGTGAAACTCTGGTGTCCGAGGCATCGGGAACACACCAAAGTCTCCCAGCTTTCTTGCGCATTTCTCGGAGGCACGCCCCCTTTAGTTTGGCCCCCTGTGGATTCTGAGGCTGGCTGTTCTATTGCTGTGTTCCAGATGCCTCGGACGCCAGCCTTCCGAGTTGCACGTCATTTTCTGTCTCGTAGCACTTATTGCGTTCCCGTTGCAATGTATTCAAATGTGTAAGAGCACTTAAAATCTACATTAAAACGAACAACGTGTTACAAATACAGAGAAAATAAATCTTTTCACAGGCGCAGCCATTTTTGTTGAGAGCCTCATCACATCACTCGGTCAGCTATCAGAATTCTGGACCAAAAGGGGGCGTGCCTCCGAGAAATGCCGCAAGAAAGCTGGGAGATTTCCCCACTTGGACCTCGGAAGGCTGGTGTCCGAGGCGTCTGGAACACACCATACTTCATGTAGGCTACGCCGTCTGGGCTTCGCCTCATGGGCTTGTCCCGTGCGCGTGCTCGCTCGCACTGAAAATTTCAGCTATGAACCAATCAACGTGGGCCCCGCCCACACTCCCCACGGCGCCGTGTATATAACGCGGCGCAGAGCAGCGTTCGTCCTCCCTTTGCTTTCAGCAATTGCTGAAACCAGTCAACTACTTGGACTGCGATGAAGAAACGCGGCGGCGGCGTGACGGAGCCCACAGAGGTCAGGCCTCTCTGCTCCTCCTGTGGTGTGACGGAGCCCACAGAGGTCAGGCCTCTCTGCTCCTCCTCCTGCCCCACGGAGCCCACAGAGGTCAGGCCTCTCTGCTCCTCCTGCCCCACGGAGCCCACAGAGGTCAGGCCTCTCTGCTCCTCCTGCCCCACGGTGGAGCCCACAGAGGTCAGGCCTCTCTGCTCCTCCTGCCCCACGGTGGAGCCCACAGAGGTCAGGCCTCTCTGCTCCTCCTGCCCCGCGGAGCCCACAGAGGTCAGGCCTCTCTGCTCCTCCTGCCCCGCGGAGCCCACAGAGGTCAGGCCTCTCTGCTCCTCCTGCCCCGCGGAGCCCACAGAGGTCAGGCCTCTCTGCTCCTCCTGCCCCACGGCGCGACGGAGCCCACAGAGGTCAGGCCTCTCTGCTCCTCCTGCCCCACGGAGCCCACAGAGGTCAGGCCTCTCTGCTCCTCCTGCCCCACGGAGCCCACAGAGGTCAGGCCTCTCTGCTCCTCCTGCCCCACGGAGCCCACAGAGGTCAGGCCTCTCTGCTCCTCCTCCTGCCCCACGGAGCCCACAGAGGTCAGGCCTCTCTGCTCCTCCTGCAGCGTGACAGAGCCCACAGAGGTCAGGCCTCTCTGCTCCTCCTGCCCGGCGGAGCCCACAGAGGTCAGGCCTCTCTGCTCCTCCTCCTGCCCCACGGCGGAGCCCACAGAGGTCAGGCCTCTCTGCTCCTCCTCCTGCCCCACGGAGCCCACAGAGGTCAGGCCTCTCTGCTCCTCCTGCCCGGCGGCGCTTCCAGCAGCACGCCGGTGCCGCCACGCCGCTCTCTTCGACGGTGCCAGTGAAGTCGGCATCATAGAAGAAGACTTAAAGGGGCAGTTCAGGAGTTTGGACATCGGGTCTCATTTCCAGTTGAGCCAGTGTGTTATTGATCACTGGAGACCGTTTTCAACACGTCTCATTCAGTCCTTCTAGTTGCAGAAATCGCTGGTGCTAGGCTAGCGCAAGTCGAGGGGAACTGCTAGCCTGCCAATAAAAAGTTTTACCCACTCCACAGTACACCCGAGGCAAACCAATTATAACGCCCGACTATCGATGTAAATGTCTGTGTTGATAGGGTTTATTTTGAACGTCTTGTATTGCTAATCACACTCACACCTGGGAGTTGAATAGGGGCCTTTTAAGCCATTGCCGTACAAACTGGCGTCATTAAGAAAAGCCTGACCTCTAGTGGAAAGATGCAGTGATGCAACACAGACAGGACACAACCAGGGCCTCATGCTGTGGCTCCTAGGATTTTTGTATTTTTTCAGTCTGTGTTTAGGTCTGTTATGAAGAAATGAGTATGACGCATTACTGCACCAATGTGCAATGTGTTCAAGGTTCCTCAATAATATGATGGTACCATAGATGCCGCTTTTCCACCGACAGCACCAGCTCGACTCGACTCGACTCGCCCCGCCTTTTTTTGCATTTCCATTGGCAAAAAAAGTACCCGGTAGCTAGTACCGGGTACTTTTTTTAGTACTACCTCCGTCGAGGTTCCAAGCGAGCGGAGTAGGTACTTTTGTGTGACGTAAACAGGCTGCTGGTAACTGATTGGCCAGCGGCTGTAAATGGGAATAATCACTCAAAGTTAAGTTGTGTCCGGCGTGGTTGGAGTCCACGGACCCGCTCCCGAGGGGGACACTGATCAGCGTTTCGCCGTGTGTGTCGCTCCTTTCCCGGGGCTAGAGTTAAGCTGCGCGTGGTTGTGTGTGTCCGGCGTGGCTGGAGTCCACGGACCCGGATCAGCGTTTCGCTGTTTAGTTTTTGTGTCGTTCCTTTCCCAGGGCTTCACCTCCATCAACGTTACCGTATGACAACAATAGACACGCAGTCATTGCGCTTTTTATTTTATTTTATTTCCCATCATAACCTTTCCCGGGAATCAGGAAATAGTCTTGATCAGATTCAGATTTCCCAGGAATCGCGTCTCCCGTGATTAAAACCTAATGACGACCCGCCCATGGTGGAGAGGTTCTTTTCTACGACCCGCCCACATTGAAGAGATGGAAACACGACGTGCCTGGAACCAAACCGAGTCGAGTCGAGGCAAGTTGAGTCGAGTGGAGCTGATACTGTCGGTGGAAAAGCGACATTAGTAACCTTGTTCATTCTTTGCACCAACTCGGCCCAAAGAAAACCTTCTCTTACATGTAATGTAAGAATTGTAATGTAAAGGGTATAATTTATAACTCTAGTAAATGGCACAAATATTTCCGATCAGCATAGTGGCCCATCTTGAAAACATGTTGAATTGATTTTATGAAATAAAATGCTATTCTTTGGACACTTTTTTTTTTTGAATCCATGTTAAAGTAAACATTGTTTGTTTGAAATAACAGGGAGAAGAGGGAGCGCAGCAAACTCAACTCTGTTTAGATCATCTTTTGACCAATATTTACAGTCTACATTGACTTTCCTTGAGTTAACCTACACTATGCGCGTCTCGCTATATTTTCCAACCTCTAGGGGCTTGAGTTGTATCCATATTTAAAGATTTTCCCACAGCGGGGAACACGAGTAAAACTTTTTTTTGTGAACATTTCCTGGATTAATTGACTGTCAGTGCCTACGTATGTATATATATTATTGTTAGATATATTGTAAGCCCATTGTATCAAAATAAATTGATTAAGATTAAAATAGCAACAACTGAGCTCTCATTTTGTTTCACATCTTGACCCTGTACCAACTCCAGCCACTAAAGACCCCAGAGTTTATCAGACAACACCTGACTCAAGAAATAGAACTCAGGAAATCAGGTTCCAGAACCGCTTCAACCAGTTGCTAGTTTTCCTTAACTTCCTAGTTCTGGTGTTTTAACTCATCCAGGTAAGAACCATCCAGGGTAAGAAGCTATAGCTGTACTGACCCTGTTGTATTCAGACGGTGTCTCATCAGAACACAATCCTGCAAAGGCTTCAGATTTCTTCATCGTAGATCCAAGGCAGCAGGAGAGATGTCAAATATTGCTCAATATTGATTTTTGGGATATAATCTATCCCATATAGATTTCTTACGAGTCTAGGTCTTTCATTAAGACTTAAATTAAGTATGAAAGAGATTATTCAAAAGAAACTGTCACACAACATCTTTGGATTTTATTTATTTATTCATACATGTGATCAAAACATATAATAGACAGGTTACTTTTGGGTCTAAAATGATATACAAATGCATATTTCAAGGTTTTTTGTGTAACATATTGTACATTAATCCAAGTTGAATAGACTTTAAGGTATAAAAATAACAAGAACCACAAGGGAATTACAATACATACAAACATGTGTGTTAGTGTGTGCGACTGTGTGTCTGTGTGTTGGTGTGAGTCTATGTGTGTGCGTTGCGCTGTGTGTGTTGTGGTGGAACCCTAACCAATCCGCCTCTCAAACCCCACTCGTACTGCGGGCGGAGAAGCTGTGAGGTCCTTTGTGTTGTGGAGTTTTCAACACAGCATAAAACACACGGCTGTAGTTTTCCTCCTGCGTGTGAGAGACGGACACAACGTGACATTAGGACAGTACAACTACTGAGCACACTTCTTAATAGAACAGGGTGTTTATATCATTTAATGGGAGAGCTGTACTATCAGATACCTCATGTTGCGGTGTTAAAGGTTCCGTTTCCTGAGAGACGCCACGGTCTTTTACGGCACGAACTGAAACACAGACTGAGTTAGAATTACAAGAGACAACGCAATCAAATGAAGTGCAGAAAGACTTCCAGTGAATAGAAGCACATGATGTTCTACCCATGTGACTGCAGAGGAAGTAGAGGAACAAAGAGAGGAGAGCAGAGGAGGGACACAGGGTGACCAGCAGCATCCAGCACGGTCCACAGTCTGGACCAGCAGGACCAGCAGGACCAGCAGGACCAGGGTCTCCAGCACCTGCACCATAGGGATATTTAAGGACATATCATTGTGTACAAATCAGCAGTGCTAGTTCTTACCTTTTTACAATCTTGGTTGATAGAAGTTCTGTTTGTTTGACCATTGTTCAGGATAGAACTCCTGAACGCCCCCTAGTGGCTATTAAAGGTGGGAATGACTTTGGCAGTTAGACACTATACGACTGGTCTGGACGATCAGTGGTGGTCAACAGGGAGCATGCAGGGGTACACACACGATGACTACTGTCCCATTATCTGCTCCATCTCTGAAAACTGAAAACTCAAATCTCAGGGGAACACGTCCTCTTCATCCGTTATGAGGATCATTTGTTTCGTCCCATTGGCTGTTCCCACCGTCATCGCCGATTTCAGTCTCAGTCCCCACGACGCAGTCAGGCCCGGGGTCTAGAACCACATTGACGTGTCTCTAGACCCCCACACTAAACAACCATCAGAGCCCACCTCAGCCCTGGTCGCTCCCCCCTCTCCCCGTCGGTGAACTCATTACCGGGGGTAAGTCGCCTCGAGGGAAAGGGCCTAAAGCTTGGCTGAAGGATACTGGTTGATTTATTTTGATATTTTCATGAATAACTAAAATACATTTTTGAATATAATAGAAGAATGACAATAAATTAATTAAACGTTGAATGAATCAATACGCTTTCTAGCCTCTACAAATGTCCTGCACTTTAATCTGCAGTTAAAAATGCAGGATATTTGTAGGAATTGTGAATGTAAATGTAATGGTATAATTGGTAAATCTATTAAGTGGCACAAATGTCTCCAATCAGCACTTCCTGCCCATCTTTAAAAGTTCTTGACATGCAATACGTTTGCATATTATCCCTACATCTGATAATAATTTGAATTAATAATACATTTCTATAGTAAAAATAGTTCTCTATTTATTTATTTAGCTGAATCTCGTGGGCAGGACCTACGCCGAAAGATGTAAGACACGTCTCTATTGGCCAGTCTCGATCGGAGTGACAGCTTGGCAACTCCGCTCCCGAGTCCCGCTCGGTCTCATCATGGACTTCAAAACTCCCTCTCTCGTTACTAACTGTGGATGTTGCCAAGCTGTCACTCCGATCGAGACTGGCCAATAGAGACGTGTCTTACATCTTTCGGCGTAGGTCCCGCCCACGAGATTCAGCTCAACAGCAAGCAAAACTTTTGGATTCGCAAGCAAAACTTTTGGATTCGCAAGCAAAACTTTTGGATTCACAAGCAAAACTTTTGGATTCGCAAACAAAACTTTTGGATTCGCAAACAAAACTTTTGGATTTGCAAACAAAACTTTTGGATTCCCATTAATACATTTTTTATCACATTTATTTTACTTGCAATAAAACATTTTTTGATTGCAGTGTCGATAGTTTTGCTCTCAAATCTATTTTTTGATTGCAGTGTGGAAAGTTTTGCTCTCAAACCTATTCTGTTTGATTGCATAATAAAGACACAAATCTACCTCCATACTTGCGTTGCATCGACGTGGAACCATAATCAGCCCTTTACTGCCCCTAAAGACGAGAGCAGGCATTTGTCACTTTCCTGAGGTCAGAACATCCACGCCCCCTTGTGGGTGAAAAGAAGCACTGCATTAAGGGCCAGTGCTATAAGGTTTATTCTAGTGGCACTGTGCCTTAAAGCTGCTGCCTCATGTTTATTATGTTTCCTTCACTCCCCTAAAGAGGGAAGGACAGTAAAATAGGAGATATGTGGCTTCAGGCCATCAGCAGAGGGGGTTAGAGTCAAGATACCTAAGACCATGAGAGGGGTTGTTCATCCATTTTGATGGACCCCTACGAAGTAAATCCTATGTCCTTCTATATCTCCTTTGTAGCCCTCAGTAAACCCCTTTATTATTTGCACTCGGTGTCCATGTTCTCTGTCTCAAGCATTTTGATCAAATCGCTCCTGGAACTTTAACACCACCACACTCTGTGCACCTCTCAACAAATGGGAAATGGAGTGAACATGCTTACAATAAATGATTGAGAAGTACACAGGAAAACCACAATGGCATCCTGTAGCTGAAAAACAAAAAACCACTGGTGGTCGTAGCACTTGCTGCAGTCGGGTAACAGGTCATGTTATCACGTATCAGCGTACACTGTGCTCTTAGGCTTAGAGTTTCCACGTCACTGTTGCGCCGTCTGCCGTAGATCCTGGAGCTAGGATCTTCTCCGGACTCCACCTTCTCCTACTCACCCATACACACCTGTGGATCATCATAATCAACTCCTGTTTATCAACCCCGGCTTCACAACCGTTCATCACCAGATCGTCAAACAGTCTAGCTTGTTTGTAGCGTTCCTGACTCCCATGTCTCTTCGTTCCTACATTAAGGATTGTCGGGTTCTAACCCTCTGCTTCCATCCTGATCTTCCCACTTCTGTCCTCCGACGCCACCTTCCCGGTTTCCACCCCGACCCAGCTGGACTTCCACACCAACCAGCCTCTGCTCATTCACAGCAAATTAACATTTGGACGTTACAACCCTCGTCTGTTGCCGTGTGTTTGGGTTCCCCTCCCTCGGGCCGTAACAGTCACACTTACTAGAGCTAAGGTTGTGCAGCCGATTGACCGCTCTGTGAAAACCCGCTGAAATGTTCACCAACTCTTGGTTTGACCCAGACAGAATGGGGTTTAGTCTTTCATGAACATAAAGACAGGCCTCCTGGTTCTATTCCTATGTTCATCGTTGAAAACTAAAGAATGAATTTCAGAGCTGTTTGTTTGCGAGGTTGTCCGGCCAAAGGAACATACCAAGTTTCATACCAAGCATCGTGGCTCAGCAGGTCCTTGAAGCTTTGTGGTAGACATTCTTCAAACTGTATTGACAACGCAACTCAGAACAAACGTAAAGAGTTTATTATAACAAAGGGTAAAAATAGTAAAAGATAAAAGTGGTTCTGCACAGAGAGGCCACACAACACAAGCATGCAGAGGTTGAAGCGCTGTGGTGTGGCCCAACAGTGGGCCCCCTCCAGAGTTGAAGCAGGGAGACGTCCTTGAGGCTGCAGATAACACTACTCCTGTCAGCCATCTCAGGATGGAGCTCGTGGTGTTGCTGCACCTGAGCGCGGTACAAACAGTCAAATGGTTACTATAGATAATGACTAAGGGGTCACAGTGTCTTAGTGTCTGGTGAACAACATGTCTTATGGAAATGTCCATTACAGCTTACACCAACATGTCTTATTAGAGGCTCTCAAGAAAACACACACACACACACACACACACACACACACACACACACACACACACACACACACACACACACACACACACACACACGCACGCACGCACGCACAAAGAAGGGGAGTTCAGCTCTGTCTATATGGGAGGATCCCCTCACACACTCAGAGGCCCTGACATTGTGGCCGTCCACACAGAGGTGATGTCATCATGTTAGCGGCCTCTGTACATCCGTGTCTCCATGTGGTGGTGAACACGCTTCAACCCTCGGCCCAGGGTCACTTATTTCTGTTACTCATCTCGCCCATGCGGAACAATGGAGTGTGAGTGTGGAATCAACATTTTCTCTGTTTCTTGTTCATCTGTTTATGTGCAATCACATGTGTGTGTGTGTGTGTGTGTGTGTGTGTGTGTGTGTGTGTGTGTGTGTGTGTGTGTGTGTGTGTGTGTGTGTGTGTGTGTTATAGCCTCAGCCTGTCTATAAGTAGCATTGCAGGTTGGACTGTGTGCAGAAACCACAAATGTTTCCACTGGCTGTCATTGGTGGTAGAGTTTCATATTGGGGTTTCTGGGTAAACAACTGTAGAAGCAGGCTACAACAAACATCTCACTCTGTTCTTCCAGTCTGATGGTCTATCTGATCACATATTCAGAGCATAGGAAGAGACAGACAACCATTGAGGGTAATATCGCACACAATATTATTACACATAACCTGTGCAATCAACGCAAAGTGAAGGGTAAGAGACGGTTGATATACTGAACAGCACGGGTTACCAGTGGTTAGGGGGCAGGATATTAACTAATCTGTAACCAGAGCAAAGAACAGCCGGTCACTGTTAAACCAAGCTTGGACACCACAGGAGAGCGTTGAGCAAAGAGCCACGGTACAAATCGTTGGCCTGATTGACCATAAGCTGTTGGCTCCTGATAGCCGAAAAGCAACACAGTATTTTTATTTATGCTATTCAGTTGGCAAAGACCTCAACATTTGAATTGACCACCAGTCAAATAAGCGGGTTGCTTTCACACAAAAAGGGACGGCCATACCGCACTCAGAGTACCTGGATTGGCTGCTCTCACGTATGTGCAATGTGTTCAAGGTTACTGAATAACATGACGCTACCGTTTCACTAACAGAGGAACCCTGTTCAATTCATCTTCAACAATCCCCTAAAAGACATTTGCTCTACTTGTTGACCAAACACTCTCAAGAGATACATTATGAAATAAAATGAGAAAAGTTATTTCAAATTCCTAGATGGTAAATGACACTTATTTTTTCAAATTATACATTTTTTCCCTAAAATTCACCACACTATGATGAAATGTATCAATTACTTTAAAAAATCTATCGCCTACGTCATTCTCTGAGCTTCGTCGTAATTTGCTAATAAGACATTACAGAAAAGACAGCTTCATAGCCAGGTCACGGTTTCTTAACCTGATACACACAGAGACAAAGAGGCTAATATTTCCAATATAGCTTTATAGTAAACAATGTACAACACACAATATCTACTAATGTAGAGAGTAAACAGTCAAAAATGTATTCTCTGATTTATACTATTGACAAACAATATGCAAACAGTATATGGTGATGATAATCCACAAGGAAGTTAAAGACAGTTATTTAAACTTTTGTTCAATTGTTTAATGTATGGGTGAATTTGTTTTAATGAACATGTGTTTGCCAATGTAAGTGACATATTTATAAATCATAAAAACACTTAACTTTCACTCTATTGCATTATCTTAAGACTTGCATAATTATTTCATCCTCATCTGGGCAGTACTGCAGAGAAACTTAAGTTAGAGGAAGTAGAGTCCTTGTGTTTGTATTCAAAGACTTGGTCATGGTCACGTCCTCTTAGTATTGATGTCTGAGTAGGTGCTGAACTCTGACGGTTGGACTCTCTTCTTTTTAGGTCTCTGAGAACGTAGAGGGATATCCAGTGCAGCGTAACACAGGCCGTCTTCATCCTGAGAGAGACAACTATTAATATTACATCATCAACATACTTTGCACTCTGATGTACCATTACATCATCAACATACTTTGCACTCTGATGTACCATTACATCATCAACATACGTTATACTTTGCTAATCCATGACATCATCCCCAAACTGCCTGTAATAAATCCGTCCAATCATTTCATTCAGCCCAAATGAAACGATGGGATGGCCTAACTGTCTGTCAACATACCTGCCCACACTCTGCCTGGTGGCTCACTGAGCTGAGTCCTCTGTGATGACAGGGCAGAGCTATTGCTGAAGCTAGCCACGTGTTTTGGGGGTTTTCAAAATATAGATTACTACGGCTGGTTTCTCAAAATTGTGTTGAAATCGTGTGTCCCTTGTTACAGTGAAGGGACTCAACCACATTAAGCTCTGCTGAATGTACTTCTCTTCCTGCGTCTAATAACACCTGACTCTTGCTGAACATTGGGTCCATTGATGTCAACATCTGTGTACAGCGCTCCACCATAACATGTACATGTACTCCACACTGTCCTCTACCATTACATCACAAATGTACAGAAGTATATGAACTATACGTTACCTGGTTCCTACCATCTCTACTGCTGGGTGTTCCCTGAGCAACATGGAGGTCTTCATCTTAACGAAACACAACAGTCAATATTACGCCACAAAACCAGACCAGGGAGACAGTTACTGCTCCTACAGAAGACATTATGTAGTGTAGTTGTTCTCAAGATACAGAAGATGACAGTTAACAGAGATACATACGCTACCTTTCCTTCTGCAGCGGAGGTAGACGACCAAGGATGAGAGGAGGGAGAGGAGAAGAGCAGAGGAGGGACACAGGATGGCCAGCAGCATCCAGCACAGTCCACAGTCTGGACCAGCAGAGTCTCCAGCACCTGCAGCAGAGGCATCTTGGATAGGGATATTTATAAAGATATTGTTATGTAAAGAATACTGCACACTAGTTTGCACCTTTCTACGTTCTTTCTGCACCTTTCAACATCCCTCTACACGACGCAGGCAGGCCGGATAATAATAAACTGGTTTGAAAATGTCTTTGCCCTCCTAACCCAAGGGGGGCAGCACATTGACGTGTCTCTAGACCCCCACACTAAACAACCATCAGAGCCCACCTCAGCCCTGGTCGCTCCCCCCTCTCCCCGTCGGTGAACTCATTACCGGGGGTAAGTCGCCTCGAGGGAAAGGGCCTAAAGCTTGGCTGAAGGATACTGGTTGATTTAGTTTGATGTTTTCATCAATTAATACATTTAAATGTTGTATATAATAGAAGAAAACTGAATTAATTCAACATTTAATGAATCAATACGCTCTCTAGCCTCTACAATTGTCCTGAACTTTATCTTAAAAGTGCAGGATATTCATAGTAATTGTAAATGTGGAGTCTGTAGTGGCACAAATGTCTCCATAAGCTGCCAATCTTTAAAAATTGCTTGACATGCAAAACATTTGCATATTATTCCGACATTTGATAATAATTTGAATTCCTATTAATGAATTTGACCAAAAAAAAAGTCCACTTACCGAACAAAATCCTTGTGATTATATTACCATATGTGTAGATATATTTTTCCTTGTATCCTTTTTTCCCTAGAGTTCCATTCAGATCTTCAGTTCCACAGTAGTAAAGACCAAGGTGAGAATCAGTGATGTTCTTAATCAGTAAGTTGAATGATTTTGACGAATCGTTCCACTTCATATTTAAATGGTAGAAATGGCTTCCATACTCTCCATAATCAAAAATGCCATGATATCTGGCCGGCCAATTCAGAGTAAGTGTTGGCTGATTTTCATGAGAACAGTTCCTGTACCAAACATGATTTGCACGATGTGAGTCTTTACAGTCACAGTATAGAGTAACGTTTTCTCCTGGTCTCACGGTCAGCTCCACTACTGGGTTAGAGAGTACGTCCTGACAGGACACAACAGCACCTTGAATTAAAAATATATTCAATTAGTAATAAGATAAAATGTGCAGCAATATGGAGCAACATATGGTGCTATATCAATGTGATTTTAAAACACCAAATACCAATCAATCCTTACACAGGACATCATATACAACTCTTGTATTATTGAAGTAGAAATGTAAACATAAATATTTTACCCAAGAGAAGAGGAAGAAAGACATACATCCAGCTCATGTTGATGATCTGCTGAGGAGTAAAGACATTTGATACTTTCACTGAATGTCCCTTTTGACTGAAGGCGGAGATATTAAAAACAACTTGTGATTGGCTGTCCATGTGGAAATGTTGCGGTTATCTCTCTGCGTATTCGGTGAGGTGTGATTGTCAGAACAATGAGATGACCTGAGTTTCATTCTGTTTCTAGATTTAATTACATTTATTTAAATTCTGAACCACAAAATTGCAGTTATAGCGACAAACCAGAATTGGAATTTCTAAACTTCTTCTTTAATAAATGCATCTCTTTTGTTTTTACAATCCAAATGTTCATATTTAAGAATGATATTAAAGAATAATGTTTACTCAATATTATGCAATTAAATCTTTCATCCAAACCGTCTTCCAATGCTGTGTTTTCATATGTTCTTAGCATGGGCGACCCCAGAGGGAATCAAACCCCTACCCTATGGCAGTTTTGGCCAGGTGCAAACCTGGAATTAATATTGCTGTGGCTCACTGGCTGACCCATTGCAGTAAAGCCTGGATCCTTAGTGTCATAACGCTAACACATCATATCACATCCTGGTCAATATAATGTGTGCATGGACATGTTGTCTGTTCTTGTTCATGGGGTTATGTGCATATAGATGTCTTTGTGTGTATGAAGGTTTGTGCATGCGTGCGTGTATGCGTGTGTCTGTGAATTCAAAAAGTAGCATTGCAGAAACCACAATGGTTTCCGCTGAATTTCATTAGTGGAAGAGTTTCATTTGTGGGTTTCTGGGTAAAAGGCTAAAGAAGCAGACAAACAAACGACACACTCTGTTCTTCCTGTCTGATCGTCTATCTGGTCACATCTATAAAGCATAGGAAGAGACACACAACCGTCCAGACCAAGCTCCTGGTTTTCTCCCTATTTTCTTCTTTGATGGCCATTAAACCATTAAACCATTATTAACCAATCAGCTTCTGATGAGAGACAATAAATACAAACATGTATTGAGTAGAAGTACATTTCAATAGGGGAAAGGCTAAATAAATGTTTGATTTGATTGAATTTGGAGGTATAATTGTCATTAGTGGAAGTATGAGTAGTATGAGTATTAATAGTATTAGTATAGTATTAAAAGGGCCCCTATTTAACCACCAGGTGTGAGTGTGTTTAGCCATTACAAGCCGTTTCAAAATGGGACCTGCCCTGTGACTTAGTGAGTGACTTGAGAGTCCACTCAGATGTATTTTGGATTGATAATAATAATAATAATAATAATAATAATAATAATAATAAATTGATTTTATATAGCACCTTTCAGGATACTCAAGGTCGCTTCACAAGAGTGGGAGGTGAGGGTGTGTGTGTAGGCCAGTGAGTGAGAGTGCCAATGCTCAAGGCGCTGGGTGGGGTCGTGGGTTAGAGGCCACAGGCCTCAGAGGAAAGGTGTGCTTTCGTGTACTTTTTGAAAGTCTCCACGGAAGGGGCACAGCGGATGTGGGGGGGGAGCTGGTTCCACAGAGTGGGGGCGGACACACAGAAGGCCCTATCCCCAAGGGTCTGGAGTCTAGTGCGGGGAGTCGCCAGCTGGTCCTTGTCAGTCTACCAGTCTACCCAGTGGACTGTAGCAACTGGTAGGCTTATCTGTCCATCATACATCAAGGTGGACACTCCCACTTGTGATGTCACTAAGGCTTTGTTTACACTGCAAGCCTTAATGCTCAATTGGGATGGATTGCTCTGATCAGATTATTTAGTTTGGCCGTACAAATTATGGTTTACAAGTGGCTAAAACACAGACGTCACATGCAGCACACAGGGAGACATGAGGCCACTGAGGGCAGCGTTTATGGATCATTTATAAATTGATGTACAGTAGCGTTGACATGGTTAGGACATTTTCACACTGGTGGATGTTCTTTTGATCAACTGATAGTTTTTTAAACTATCAAAACTAAAATGTCTAAATTGGTTCAATTAGATGAAATAAATGTGTTATTTTGATGAGGCAAATGGCTTTCAATGGCATTCTGGTCCACCCATCGGTCCGAGTCAGACTCTGTGACGGCAGAGCTTCAATGTAGCCTCAAAGTATCCGAGGACACACAGCTTCCATCGTATCAGACAGCAAACAAACAAGGTGCTTTAAACATTGAGCAAAGTTCTGGTGAAATTGCACGGCAGGACTAGTGCTATTCAAGAGCTACTCAGGGTTTATTTAGAAACGGCTTGTATTGCTAATCCCACTTACACCTGGTAGTTTAAATGGGGCCTTTTAAGCAATTGCTGTACAAACTGGCCTTGTAAAGAAAAGCCTGACCTCTAGTGGAAAGATGCAGTGATACAACACAGACAGGACACAACCAGGGCCTCATGCTGTGTGGCGCTCCTAGGATCTTTGTGTTCCTTCCTTCGTCAAGGGATTCATACATTTAATTAAAAACAAAGAAAGGCTTTTTAAACTTGCAACACAATCAATCAGGTTGAGTATCTTTGATGGTGATCAAAGATACTGAACCCCAACTGCATCCCAACACGTTTGGCCCGTTGTATTCTGTACTTTAAATTGTCGGCTTTAATCAATAATCTAAATAAGTGTGTGTGTGCCTGCGTTTGTGAATGCCTGTGTGTGTGTGCATTTGTGTGTGATTGTTTGATAGTCTCATACCCTCAGCCTCTGTCCTTAAGTAGCATTGCACGTTGGACTGTGTGCAGAAACCACTAATGTTTCCGCTGGCTGTCGTTGGTGGTCGAGTTTCATTTTGGGGTTTCTGGGTAAAGCCTGTAGAAGCAGACAATCAAACAACACCCTCTGTTCTTCCAGTCTGATGGTCTGTCTGATCACATATTCAAATCATAGGCAGAGACAGACAACCATCCAGACCAAACTCCTGGTTAGGGTACGACGCACCAGCAAGGGCTGTGATTGGTCGGCTCACTAAAACCCGACACAGAACCATAACAGGTTGACGACTGCGTCGAAGCGTCTACGTGGTCCTTGCGTTGCGTCGACGTGGAACCATAATCAGCCCTTTACTGCCCCTAAAGACGAGAGCAGGCATTTGTCACTTTCCTGAGGTCAGAACATCCACGCCCCCTTGTGGGTGAAAAGAAACACTGCATTAAGGGCCAGTGCTATAAGGTTTATTCTAGTGGCACCGTGCCTTAAAGCTGCTGCCTCATGTTTATTATGTTTCCTTCACTCCCCTAAAGAGGGAAGGACAGTAAAATAGGAGATCTGTGGCTTCAGGCCATCAGCAGAGGGGGTTAGAGTCAAGATACCTAAGACCATGAGAGGGGTTGTTCATCCGTTTTGATGGACCCCTACAAAGTAAATCCTATGTCCTTCTCCATCCAATTTTCCTTGTGATGTGAAGGACAATAAGAACTTGAATTGGAAAAGACAACCGTGGGACTCAGAGAATCGCCGTCATTAAGCTACGGTGGATGCCGTGGTGAAACCACAATGTTCAGAAGATACTAGAAGAGAACCTTATATAGGCTGTATAAACGTGGACAACCTGGTGATCAATACAACTCCATCACCGAGGTTGGATTGAATAAATAAACCCTGGCCTGTGGCTGAGCCCGCTGCTTCCCACTGCCCACCTGCTGCTGAACCCTTTCAGACCAACAGCCTGCTGCCCCGTCCTCCTTGTCGTTGCCCAGCCTGCCATCATATCTCCTTTGTAGCCCTCAGTAAACCCCTTTATTATTTGCACTCGGTGTCCATGTTCTCTGTCTCAAGCATTTTGATCAAATCGCTCCTGGAACTTTAACACCACCACACTCTGTGCACCTCTCAACAAATGGGAAATGGAGTGAACATGCTTACAATAAATGATTGAGAAGTACACAGGAAAACCACAATGGCATCCTGTAGCTGAAAAACAAAAAAACACTGGTGGTCGTAACACAGTCGGGTAACAGGTCATGTTATCACGTATCAGCGTACACTGTGCTCTTAGGCTTAGAGTTTCCACGTCACTGTTGCGCCGTCTGCTGTAGATCCTGGAGCTAGGATCTTCTCCGGACTCCACCTTCTCCTACTCACCCATACACACCGGTGGATCATCATAATCAACTCCTGTTTATCAACCCCGGCTTCACAACCATTCATCGCCAGATCGTCAAACAGTCTAGCTTGTTTGTGGCGTTCCTGACTCCCATGTCTCTTCGTTCCTACATTAAGGATTGTCGGGTTCTAACCCTCTGCTTCCATCCTGATCTTCCCACTTCTGTCCTCCGACGCCACCTTCCCGGTTTCCACACCGACCCAGCTGGACTTCCACACCAACCAGCCTCTGCTCATTCACAGCAAATTAACATTTGGACGTTACAACCCTCGCCTGTTGTCGTGTGTTTGGGTTCCCCTCCCTCGGGCCGTAACAGTCACACTTACTAGAGCTAAGGTTGTGCAGCCGATTGACCGCTTTGTGAAAACCCGCTGAAATGTTCACCAACTCTTGGTTTGACCCAGACAGAACGGGGTTTAGTCTTTCATGAACATAAAGACAGGCCTCCTGGTTCTATTCCTATGTTCATCGTTGAAAACTAAAGAATGAATTTAAGAGCCGTTTGTTTGCGAGGTTGTCCGGCCAAAGGAACATACCAAGTTTCATACCAAGCATCGTGGCTCAGCAGGTCCTTGAAGCTTTGTGGTAGACATTCTTCAAACTGTATTGACAACGCAACTCAGAACAAACGTAAAGAGTTTATTATAACAAAGGGTAAAAATAGTAAAAGATAAAAGTGGTTCTGCACAGAGAGGCCACACAACACAAGCATGCAGAGGTTGAAGCGCTGTGGTGTGGCCCAGCAGTGGGCCCCCTCCAGAGTTGAAGCAGGGAGACGTCCTTGAGGCTGCAGATAACACTACTCCTGTCAGCCATCTCAGGATGGAGCTCGTGGTGTTGCTGCACCTGAGCGCGGTACAAACAGTCAAATGGTTACTATAGATAATGACTAAGGGGTCACAGTGTCTTAGTGTCTGGTGAACAACATGTCTTATGGAAATGTCCATTACAGCTTACACCAACATGTCTTATTAGAGGCTCTCAAGAAAACACACACACACACGCACACACACACACACACACACACACACACACACACAGAAGGGGAGTTCAGCTCTGTCTATATGGGAGGATCCCCTCACACACTCAGAGGCCCTGACATTGTGGCCGTCCACACAGAGGTGATGTCATCATGTTAGCGGCCTCTGTACATCCATGTCTCCATGTGGTGGTGAACACGCTTCAACCCTCGGCCCAGGGTCACTTATTTCTGTTACTCATCTCGCCCATGTGGAACAATGGAGTGTGAGTGTGGAATCAACATTTTCTCAGTTTCTTGTTCATCTGTTTATGTGAAATCACATGTGTGTGTGTGTGTGTGTGTGTGTGTGTGTGTGTGTGTGTTATAGCCTCAGCCTGTCTATAAGTAGCATTGCAGGTTGGACTGTGTGCAGAAACCACAAATGTTTCCGCTGGCTGTCATTGGTGGTAGAGTTTCATATTGGGGTTTCTGGGTAAACAACTGTAGAAGCAAGCTACGACAAACATGTCACTCTGTTCTTCCAGTCTGATGGTCTATCTGATCACATATTCAGAGCATAGGAAGAGACAGACAACCATTGAGGGTAATATCGCACACAATATTATTACACATAACCTGTGCAATCAACGCAAAGTGAAGGGTAAGAGACGGTTGATATACCGAACAGCACAGGTTACCAGTGGTTAGGGGGCAGGATATTAACTAATCTGTAACCAGAGCAAAGAACAGCCGGTCACTGTTAAACCAAGCTTGGACACCACAGGAGAGTGTTGAGCAAAGAGCCACGGTACAAATCGTTGGCCTGATTGACCATAAGCTGTTGGCTCCTGATAGCCGAAAAGCAACACAGTATTTTTATTTATGCTATTCAGTTGGCAAAGACCTCAACATTTGAATTGACCGCCAGTCAAATAAGCGGGTTGCTTTCACACAAAAAGGGACGGCCATAACGCACTCAGAGTACCTGGATTGGCTGCTCTCACGTATGTGCAATGTGTTCAAGGTTACTGAATAACATGACGCTACCGTTTCACTAACAGAGGAACCCTGTTCAATTCATCTTCAACAATCCCCTAAAAGACATTTGCTCTACTTGTTGACCAAACACTCTCAAGAGATACATTATGAAATAAAATGAGAAAAGTTATTTCAAATTCCTAGATGGTAAATGACACTTATTTTTTCAAATTATACATTTTTTCCCTAAAATTCACCACACTATGATGAAATGTATCAATTACTTAAAAAATCTATCGCCTACGTCATTCTCTGAGCTTCGTCGTAATTTGCTAATAAGACATTACAGAAAAGACAGCTTCATAGCCAGGTCACGGTTTCTTAACCTGATACACACAGAGACAAAGAGGCTAATATTTCCAATATAGCTTTATAGTAAACAATGTACAACAAACAATATCTACTAATGTAGAGAGTAAACTCAAAAATGTATTCTCTGATTTATACTATTGACAAACAATATGCAAACAGTATATGGTGATGATAACCCACAAGGAAGTTAAAGACAGTTATTTAAACTTTTGTTCAATCGTTTAATGTATGGGTGAATTTGTTTTAATGAACATGTGTTTGCCAATGTAAGTGACATATTTATAAATCATAAAAACACTTAACTTTCACTCTATTGCATTATCTTAAGACATAATTATTTCATCCTCATCTGGGCAGTACTGCAGAGAAACTTAAGTTAGAGGAAGTAGAGTCCTTGTGTTTGTATTCAGAGACTTGGTCATGGTCACATCCTCTTAGTATTGATGTCTGAGTAGGTGCTGAACTCTGATGGTTGGACTCTCTTCTTTTTAGGTCTCTGAGAACGTAGAGGGATATCCAGTGCAGCGTAACACAGGCCGTCTTCATCCTGAGAGAGACAACTATTAATATTACATCATCAACATACTTTGCACTCTGATGTACCATTACATCATCAACATACGTTATACTTTGCTAATCCATGACATCATCACCAAACTGCCTGTAATAAATCCGTCCAATCATTTAATTCAGCCCAAATGAAACGATGGGATGGCCTAACTGTCTGTCAACATACCTGCCCACACTCTGCCTGGTGGCTCACTGAGCTGAGTCCTCTGTGATGACAGGGCAGAGCTATTGCTGAAGCTAGCCACGTGTTTTGGGGGTTTTCAAAATATAGATTACTACGGCTGGTTTCTCAAAATTGTGTTGAAATCGTGTGTCCCTTGTTACAGTGAAGGGACTCAACCACATTAAGCTCTGCTGAATGTACTTCTCTTCCTGCGTCTAATAACACCTGACTCTTGCTGAACATTGGGTCCATTGATGTCAACATCTGTGTACAGCGCTCCACCATAACATGTACATGTACTCCACACTGTCCTCTACCATTACATCACAAATGTACAGAAGTATATGAACTATACGTTACCTGGTTCCTACCATCTCTACTGCTGGGTGTTCCCTGAGCAACATGGAGGTCTTCATCTTAACGAAACACAACAGTCAATATTACGCCACAAAACCAGACCAGGGAGACAGTCACTGCTCCTACAGAAGACATTATGTAGTGTAATTGTTCTCAAGATACAGAAGATGACAGTTAACAGAGATACATACGCTACCTTTCCTTCTGCAGCGGAGGTAGACGACCAAGGATGAGAGGAGGGAGAGGAGAAGAGCAGAGGAGGGACACAGGATGACCAGCAGCATCCAGCACGGTCCACAGTCTGGACCAGCAGAGTCTCCAGCACCTGCAGCAGAGGCATCTTGGATAGGGATATTCATAAAGATATTGTTATGTAAAGAATACTGCACACTAGTTTGCACCTTTCTACGTTCTTTCTGCACCTTTCTACATCCCTCTACACGACACAGGCAGGCCGGATAATAATAAACTGGTTTGAAAAAGTCTTTGCCCTCCTAACCCCAAGGGGGGCAGCACATTGACGTGTCTCTAGACCCCCACACTAAACAACCATCAGAGCCCACCTCAGCCCTGGTCGCTCCCCCCTCTCCCCGTCGGTGAACTCATTACCGGGGGTAAGTCGCCTCGAGGGAAAGGGCCTAAAGCTTGGCTGAAGGATACTGGTTGATTTAGTTTGATGTTTTCATCAATTAATACATTTAAATGTTGTATATAATAGAAGAAAACAGAATTAATTAAACATTTAATGAATCAATACGCTCTCTAGCCTCTACAATTGTCCTGAACTTTATCTTAAAAGTGCAGGATATTCATAGTAATTGTAAATGTGGAGTTTGTAGTGGCACAAATGTCTCCATAAGCTGCCAATCTTTAAAAATTACTTGACATACAACACATTTGCATATTCTCCCGACATATGATAATAATTTGAATTCCTATTAATGAATTTGACCACAAAAAAAGTCCACTTACCGAACAAAATCCTTGTGATTATATTACCATATGTGTAGATATATTTTGCCTCGTTTCCTTTTTCCCATAGAGTTACATTCAGTTCTTCAGTTCCACAGTAGTAAAGACCAAGGTGAGAATCAGTGATGTTCTTAATCAGTAAGTCATATGAGTTTGACGAATCGTTCCACTTCATATTTAAATGGGAGAAGTGGCTTCCATTCTCTGCATAATCAAAAAGGCCACGATATATGGCCTTCCAATTCAGAGTAAGTGTTGGCTGATTTTCATGAGAACAGTTCCTGTACCAAACATGATTTGCACGATGTGAGTCTTTACAGTCACAGTATAGAGTAACGTTTTCTCCTGGTCTCACGGTCAGCTCCACTACTGGGTTAGAGAGTACGTCTTGACAGGACACAACAGCACCTTGAATTAAAAATATATTCAATTAGTAATAAGATAAAATGTGCAGCAATATGGAGCAACATATGATGCTATATCAATGTGATTTTAAAACACCAAATACCAATCAATCATTACACAGGACATCATATACAACTCTTGTATTATTGAAGTAGAAATGTAAACATAAATATTTTACCCAAGATAACAGGAAGAAAGACATACATCCAGCTCATGTTGATGACCTGTTGAGGAGACATTTGATACTTTCATCACACCCATTTGACTGAAGGCGGAAGGATTAAAAATGGCTTGTGATTGGCTGGCCTTGTGGAAATGTTGCGGTTATTTCTATCTGCGTACCAGATGAGGTGTGATTGAAGAAAATAAAAAACTATTCTCTTGAGCTGATATCACCTGAGTTTCATTACGTTTCCATATTAGATTAAACTACATTTTTATTGTCATGGATGTACACACACAATTTCAGTTGGCATAAACAAAGATAGAGCAAACTTGTTCTGAATACCGTCTACTTTAATAAATGCTTCTTATATTTTTTATTACAATACAAATAAAAATATGGCAGAAAACATGGAAAACTATTTGTTTAGTAATTATTCAACTATAGTTTTTCTTGTTTTAATGTTAATTTAATTATTTTTTTCAACCAAACCATCTTACAAACCTTGTTTTCATGTATTCATAGCATTTGGCGGCATCAGAGGGAATCAAACCTAGTTTTGTCAAGGTGAGAACCTGGGATAAAGTGGCCCATGAACTGGCTGACACGTTGCAGTAAACCATGGATCCTAAGTGTCATACATTCTTAAAATAAATGAAGGCTTTTGTATAGGAACCCTTTGTCCATGGTTCATTTGATCTCATTTTCACCTCTCCTATGTGGTTCAACTGAGTGGGTATGAATATATATATTTTTTCTGTTCTTATTCATCTGTCTGTGTGCATACACTTGACTTTGTGTTCATACGTGTGTGTGTGTGTGTGTGTGTGTATGTGTGTGTGTGTGTGTGTGTGTGTGTGTGTGTGTGTGTGTGTGTGTTTTGATGGTGGTATAGCTTCAGCCTGTCTATAAGTAGCATTGCTGGTTGGACTGTGTGCAGAAACCATTTCCTGAAACTGTTTCCGCTGGCTGTCATTTGTGGTAGAGTTTCATTTTGGGGTTTCTGGGTAAACGCCTCTAGAAGCGACAACAAACAACACTTTGGCTCTGACTCCCTGAAGTCCAGATTGAACCGCGACATGGAGGAGAAAGGGATTGTTGCCCATGATTGTTGTTACGGCCGCTGGCCAAGGTGCATAAAATGGACCGCAATGCAGACACAAAACACTTGAACAAAATGATAGTTAGTTTGAACAGAGGTCGTAGGCAACAGGCTCCAACGAGCACGGGCAATGCAGCAGTGAGGGAAAACTAAGGAGCTTGGCAAGGCACTGGGGCACTAAAGTCCAGGGGAACAGAAAACTAGGGGTTGCAACAACCGGAAAAAATGTCCAAGAGGTAGTCCAAGAAACAGGAGGGAAAAACGGTACTTACAGACAAGGGCCAGGGTAAGGGCAGGGGCAAGGGCCAGGGTGAGGGCCAGGGTGAGGGCAAGGGCCAGGGTGAGGGCAGGGGCAAGGGCCAGGGTGAGGGCAAGGGCAAGGGTGAGGGCAGGGGCAAGGGCCAGGGTGAGGGCAGGGGCAAGGGCCAGGGTGAAGGCAGGGGCAAGGGCCAGGGTGAGGGCAAGGGCCAGGGTGAGGGCAAGGGCAAGGGCAAGGGCAAGGCAGGGTCCTGGGCCGAGCACGGGCGGTGAGTGGCTTAGCGTGGCTGTAGCTGTAGCGTGGCCGTAGCTGTAGCTGTAGCGTGGCTGTAGCGTAGCGTGGCGTGGCTGTAGCAGGCGTAGCGTGGCTGTAGCGTAGCATGGCGTGGCTGTAGCAGGCGTAGCGTGGCGTGGCTGTAGCAGGCGTAGCGTAGCTGTAGCAGGCGTAGCGTG
Source organism: Micromesistius poutassou (assembly GCF_964030765.1). Lineage (NCBI taxonomy): Eukaryota > Metazoa > Chordata > Actinopteri > Gadiformes > Gadidae > Micromesistius > Micromesistius poutassou. The sequence continues at coordinate 23,270,476 of NC_140273.1, read as the reverse complement.
GCTGTAGCGTAGCGTAGCTGTAGCAGGCGTAGCGTGGCGTGGCTGTAGCGTAGCGTGGCGTGGCTGTAGCGTAGCGTGGCGTGGCTGTAGCAGGCGTAGCGTGGCTGTAGCGTAGCGTGGCGTGGCTGTAGCGTAGCGTGGCGTGGCTGTAGCGTAGCGTAGCGTGGCGTGGCTGTAGCGTGGCGTGGCGTAGCGTGGCTGTAGCTGTAGCGTGGCTGTAGCTGTAGCTGTAGCGTGGCTGTAGCGTAGCGTGGCCACGCTACAGCTACATGCATCCTGCTCTCGTCTTTAGGGGCAGTAAAGGGCTGATTATGGTTCCACGTCGACGCAACGCAAGGACCACGCAGACGCTTCAACGCAGTCGTCAACCTGTTATGGTTCTGCGTCGGGTTTTAGTGAGCGGACCAATCACAGCCCTTGCTGGTGCGTCGTACCCTAACCAGGAGTTTGGTCTGGATGGTTGTCTGTCTCTGCCTATGATTTGAATATGTGATCAGACAGACCATCAGACTGGAAGAACAGAGGGTGTTGTTTGATTGTCTGCTTCTACAGGCTTTACCCAGAAACCCCAAAATGAAACTCTACCACCAACGACAGCCAGCGGAAACATTTGTGGTTTCTGCACACAGTCCAACGTGCAATGCTACTTAAGGACAGAGGCTGAGGGTATGAGACTATCAAACAATCACACACAAATGCACGCACACACAGGCATTCACAAACGCAGGCACACACACACTTATTTAGATTATTGATTAAAGCCGACAATTTAAAGTACAGAATACAACGGGCCAAACGTGTTGGGATGCAGTTGGGGTTCAGTATCTTTGATCACGGATCAAATTTGATCATTGATGATTGGGTCAACGCTACTGTACATCAATTTATAAATGATCCATAAACGCTGCCCTCAGTGGCCTCATGTCTCCCTGTGGGCTGCATGTGACGTCTGTGTTTTAGCCACTTGTAAACCATAATGTGTACGGCCAAACTACATAATCTGATCTGAGCAATCCATCTGAATTGAGCATTAAGGCTTGCAGTGTAAACAAAGCCTTAGTGACATCACAAGTGGGAGTGTCCACCTTGATGTATGATGGACAGATAAGCCTACCAGTTGCTACAGTCCACTGGGTAGACTGGTAGACTGGCAAGGACCAGCTGGCGACTCCCCGCACTAGACTCCAGACCCTTGGGGACAGGGCCTTCTGTGTGTCCGCCCCCACTCTGTGGAACCAGCTCCCCCCCCACATCCGCTGTGCCCCTTCCGTGGAGACTTTCAAAAAGTACACGAAAGCACACCTTTCCTCTGAGGCCTGTGGCCTCTAACCCACGACCCCACCCAGCGCCTTGAGCATTGGCACTCTCACTCACTGGCCTACACACACACCCTCACCTCCCACTCTTGTGAAGTGACCTTGAGTATCCTGAAAGGCGCTATATAAAATCTATTTATTATTATTATTATTATTATTATTATTATTATTATTATTATTATCAATCCAAAATGCATCTGAGTGGACACTCAAGTCACTCACTAAGTCACAGGGCAGGTCCCATTTTGAAACGGCTTGTAATGGCTAAACACACTCACACCTGGTGGTTAAATAGGGGCCCTTTTAATACTATACTAATACTATTAATACTCATACTACTCATACATCCACTAATGACAATTATACCTCAATCAAATCAAACATTTATTTAGCCTTTCCCCTATTGAAATGTACTTCTGCTCAATACATGTTTGTATTTATTGTCTCTCATCAGAAGCTGATTGGTTAATAATGGTTTAATGGTTTAATGGCCATCAAAGAAGAGAATAGGGAGAAAACCAGGAGCTTGGTCTGGATGGTTGTCTGTCTCTGCCTATGCTTTATAGATGTGACCAGATAGACGATCAGACAGGAAGAACAGAGTGTGTCGTTTGTCTGCTTCTTTAGGCTTTTACCCAGAAACCCACAAATGAAACTCTTCCACCAATGAAATTCAGCGGAAACCATTGTGGTTTCTGCAATGCTACTTTTTGAATTCACAGACACACGCATACACGCACGCATGCACAAACCTTCATACACACAAAGACATCTATATGCACATAACCCCATGAACAAGAACAGACAACATGTCCATGCACACACTATATTGACCAGGATGTGATATGATGTGTTAGTGTTGTAATGACACTAAGGATCCAGGCTTTACTGCAATGGGTCAGCCAGTGAGCCACAGCAATATTAATTCCAGGTTTGCACCTGGCCAAAACTGCCATAGGGTAGGGGTTTGATTCCCTCTGGGCTCGCCCATGCTAAGAACATATGAAAACATAGCATTGGAAGACGGTTTGGATGAAAGATTTAATTGCATAATATTGAGTAAACATTATTCTTTAATATCATTCTTAAATATGAACATGTGCATTGTAAAAACAAAAGAGATGCATTTATTAAAGAAGAAGTTTAGAAATTCCAATTCTGGTTTGTCGCTATAACTGCAATTTTGTGGTTCAGAATTAAAATAAATGTAATTAAATCTAGAAACAGAATGAAACTCAGGTCATCTCATTGTTCTGACAATCACACCTCACCGAATACGCAGAGAGATAACCGCAACATTTCCACATGGACAGCCAATCACAAGTTGTTTTTAATATCTCCGCCTTCAGTCAAAAGTGACATTCAGTGAAAGTATCAAATGTCTTTACTCCTCAGCAGATCATCAACATGAGCTGGATGTATGTCTTTCTTCCTCTTATCTTGGGTAAAATATTTATGTTTACATTTCTACTTCAATAATACAAGAGTTGTATATGATGTCCTGTGTAATGATTGTTTTGTATTTGGTGTTTTAAAATCACATTGATATAGCATCATATGTTGCTCCATATTGCTGCACATTTTATCTTATTACTAATTGAATATATTTTTAATTCAAGGTGCTGTTGTGTCCTGTCAGGACGTACTCTCTAACCCAGTAGTGGAGCTGACCGTGAGACCAGGAGAAAACGTTACTCTATACTGTGACTGTAAAGACTCACATCGTGCAAATCATGTTTGGTACAGGAACTGTTCTCATGAAAATCAGCCAACACTTACTCTGAATTGGAAGGCCAGATATCGTGGCCTTTTTGATTATGCAGAGAATGGAAGCCACTTCTCCCATTTAAATATGAAGTGGAACGATTCGTCAAACTCATATGACTTACTGATTAAGAACATCACTGATTCTCACCTTGGTCTTTACTACTGTGGAACTGAAGAACTGAATGTAACTCTATGGGAAAAAGGAAACAAGGCAAAACCTTTCTACACATATGGTAATATATTCACAAGGATTTTGTTCGGTAAGTGGACTTTTTTTTTGGTCAAATTCATTAATAGGAATTCAAATTATTATCAAATGTCTGAATAATATGCAAATGTTTTGCATGTCAAGCAATTTTTAAAGATTGGCAGCTTATGGCTCATTTGTGCCACTACAAACTCCACATTTACAATTACTATGAATATCCTGCACTTTTAAGATAAAGTTCAGGACAATTGTAGAGGCTAGAGAGCGTATTGATTCATTAAATGTTGAATTAATTCAGTTTTCTTCTATTATATACAACATTTAAATGTATTAATTGATGAAAACATCAAACTAAATCAACCAGTATCCTTCAGCCAAGCTTTAGGCCCTTTCCCTCGAGGCGACTTACCCCCGGTAATGAGTTCACCGCCGGGGAGAGGGGGGAGCGACCAGGGCTGAGGTGGGCTCTGATGGTTGTTTAGTGTGGGGGTCTAGAGACACGTCAATGTGCTGCCCCCCTTGGGGTTAGGAGGGCAAAGACTTTTTCAAACCAGTTTATTATTATCCGGCCTGCCTGCGTCGTGTAGAGGGATGTAGAAAGGTGCAGAAAGAACGTAGAAAGGTGCAAACTAGTGTGCAGTATTCTTTACATAACAATATCTTTATAAATATCCCTATCCAAGATGCCTCTGCTGCAGGTGCTGGAGACTCTGCTGCTCCAGACTGTGGACCGTGCTGGATGCTGCTGGTCATCCTGTGTCCCTCCTCTGCTCTCCTCTCTTTGTTCCTCTACTTCCTCTGCAGTCACATGGGTAGAACATCATGTGCTTCTATTCACTGGAAGTCTTTCTGCACTTCATTTGATTGCGTTGTCTCTTGTAATTCTAACTCAGTCTGTGTTTCAGTTTGTGCCGTAAAAGACCGTGGCGTCTCTCAGGAAACGGGACCTTTACCACCGCAACATGAGGTATCTGATAGTACAGCTCTCCCATTAAATGATATAAACACCCTGTTCTATTAAGAAGTGTGCTCAGTAGTTGTACTGTCCTAATGTCACGTTGTGTCCGTCTCTCACACGCAGGAGGAAAACTACAGCCGTGTGTTTTATGCTGTGTTGAAAACTCCACAACACAAAGGACCTCACAGCTTCTCCGCCCGCAGTACGAGTGGGGTTTGAGAGGCGGATTGGTTAGGGTTCCACCACAACACACACAGCGCAACGCACACACATAGACTCACACCAACACACAGACACACAGTCACACACACTAACACACATGTTTGTATGTATTGTAATTCCCTTGTGGTTCTTGTTATTTTGATACCTTAAAGTCTATTCAACTTGGATTAATGTACAATATGTTACACAAAAAACCTTGAAATATGCATTTGTATATCATTTTAGACCCAAAAGTAACCTGTCTATTATATGTTTTGATCACATGTATGAATAAATAAATAAAATCCAAAGATGTTGCGTGACAGTTTCTTTTGAATAATCTCTTTCATACTTAATTTAAGTCTTAATGAAAGACCTAGACTTGTAAGAAATATATATGGGATAGATTATATCCCGAAAATCAATATTGAGCAATATTTATAATAATAAATTGATTTTATATAGCGCCTTTCAGGATACTCAAGGTCGCTTCACAAGAGTGGGAGGTGAGGGTGTGTGTGTAGACGAGTGAGTGAGAGTGCCAATGCTCAAGGCGCTGGGTGGGGTTGTGGGTTAGAGGCCACAGGCCTCAGAGGAAAGGTGTGCTTCCGTGTGCTTTTTAAAAGTCTCCACGGAAGGGGCACAGCGGATGTGGGGGGGGGGAGCTGAATATTTGACATCTCTCCTGCTGCCTTGGATCTACGATGAAGAAATCTGAAGCCTTTGCAGGATTGTGTTCTGATGAGACACCGTCTGAATACAACAGGGTCAGTACAGCTATAGCTTCTTACCATGGATGGTTCTTACCTGGATGAGTTAAAACACCAGAACTAGGAAGTTAAGGAAAACTAAGAACTGGTTGAAGCGGTTCTGGAACCTGATTTCCTGAGTTCTATTTCTTGAGTCAGGTGTTGTCTGATAAACTCTGGGGTCTTTAGTGGCTGGAGTTGGTACAGAGTCAAGATGTGAAACAAAATGAGTGCTCAGTTGTTGCTATTTTAATCTTAATCAATTTATTTTGATACAATGGGCTTACAATATATCTAACAATAATATATATACATACGTAGGCACTGACAGTCAATTAATCCAGGAAATGTTCACAAAAAAAAGTTTTACTCTTGTTCCCCGCTGTGGGAAAATCTTTAAATATGGATACAACTCAAGCCCCTAGAGGTTGGAAAATATAGCGAGACGCGCATAGTGTAGGTTAACTCAAGGAAAGTCAATGTAGACTGTAAATATTGGTCAAAAGATGATCTAAACAGAGTTTGCTGCGCTCCCTGTTCTTCTGCAGAGGAGGTAGACGACCGAGGATGAGAGGAGGGAGAGGAGAGCAGAGGAGGGACACAGGATGACCAGCAGGGGAGCGCTTCTTGGACTCACACGTCTCCATCTCCAATCAATCCCAAAGTCCTCTTCTTGGTTTACCTTGATTTATTTTGCCTTTTCACAGAACATTTCATTGATGGTTATGTGAGGTGGAGAACAGTCTGGATCCCTGTTCCACTACGATCACTGGCTCAGTTCCTCATTGATGAACTCAGTGACACGCCCACTCTCCTCTGATCTACATCCCTCTAATTAGGCTACCTCAACATGATACAACATTAATCTAATCTAATAGGAATGCATTCATATCATCTATTTTATTATATTATATATATATATTTTATTATCTAATTAATGTTATTGAAATAAAATTGATTCTAAACTAATGTAAAATATGTCATCTTGAGTCAGGTGTTGTCTGCTAAACTCTGGGGCCTTTAGCAGTTGGAGATGGTTCAGAGTCAAGATGTGGCAACAAATTGTTCGTAGGACACAGGACACGTGTGACCATTGTTTAAGATAAAGACCAAAGCCCTCATCTGTGCAGGATAAAGAAGACGCAAGAAAAAATGTCCTTGAAGGCGACGGCGAAGCCTGTGGTTCAAACCGCCATCCAAAACCCACTTTGACAGATAGAAGCGCTTTGCTGGAAACAGGAGATCAGTGTTGATAGCACCAACGTGAAACTCTGTGTGTTTTGTCTGTGATATTAATATTGTATGTTTTATTCCTACTATCAAGGCTATTATGTGGCACTATAACTCTGATTAAGTGATATACGAAGTAGGTTGTAAAGGGAACCTATATCCAATTTGTCAAAATGATTAAACCTCAGAAAATAAAACGCAATTATTAAATTGATTTTACCATTTGAAACTGAAGAGCACAGTGTACTATGCGTGATTACTGACTCGTTTCTATGGACAACAGCAGGTGTAAAGACCACCAGTGGTTTGTGTTTTTCAGCTACAGGACGCCGTCGTGGTTTTCCTGTGTACTTCTCGTCAGTTTAGTGTAAGCATGTTCACTCCATTTCCCATTTGTTGGGAGCAGTGGCGTAACATCATGGTGATGGCCCCGGTGCAAATATTTTTTTTGTGCCCCCCCAAAGATTCAGCCAATGAGAGTACTACTACAGCAGGTAGCAATTGCGTTGCCATGGCACACGGGTAAACAAATGACAAGACACCACACAAGTTAACTAACGATCGCTGTAGGCTTCAATATCATGCAAGCACTTTTTATTTTTATTTTGTTCTACATCACAATTGCATGCTTTAATAAAGTATTGTTTTTTCCTACCATTACGAAAATAAAATATACAAACCAACAGAGCTTTGTCTCCCCGCGACCTTATATTGATTGAGTCTAAAACGTTCTCAACGATTCAGCCAATGAGAGGAGGGGTAGCAATCGCACATGGGTAAACAAATGATTGGAATGAATGAATTTGGACAAATGATCATTCCTCCTCCCATACCAGCCACTCAGCGTTAGCCTACCTTACCGACCCGCCCCCGAGCTATTTCATTCACAAAAACAATATATATATTTTATTATTATTCCTCCATGGGCCCCTGACGGCGTCTGGGCCCCGGACAGCTGCACCGGTTGCACCGTCGATATTTACGCCACTGGTTGGGAGGTGCCCAGAGAGAGTGTGGTGGTGTTAAAGTTCCAGGAGCGATTCTCCTCATCCCGTCTTCGTTGTCTTTTCCAATTCAAGTTCTTATGAATTGTCCTTCACATCTTTTCTTGACCTCTTGACATTTTCCATCAAAGTCAAGGAAAAGTGGATCGGGAAGGACATAGGATATATTTTAAATTTCCTTAATCAAAATTAAAATAATAAAGAAATAGGGGTTGATGAGTGTCCTTTCAGTCTGACTCCATCAAAATGGATGAACAACCCCTCTCATGGAGGTATCATGACTCTAACCCCCCCTGCTGATGGCCTGAAGATACAATTAACATTATTAGCTATTGTTTGACAAATTCTCATTGGAATAAAAAGCTCAAATAAGAATTATAGTGTCTTTTTAGTGTTACCTTTAATTGTGTAAAAAGTCGTTTTTGTTGTTTTTTGCATTTTAACTGAAGATTTGAATGAAATGTCTGAATCCCTGAACGTAGGGACACAAAGATTATACACACCCCACAGCATCAGGCCCTGGTTGTGTCTGTGGGGCCGATGTATCACTGCATCTTACCACTGGAGGTCAGGATGTTTGCTGAATAGACCGATCTATCCAGCAGACATCTAGGTGGACACGCCCACTTGTGATGTCACTAAAACACAGGGCAGGTTTTGGAACCAGTTGAAATGTCCATTCACAGACACGCCCGGTAAAGTAGGGGCCCTTTGAAGAAAAAGAAAAGTATTATCTGTCACAGCGAGCCAAAAATGATAAGATTTTCTCTTTTAAATAATATGAATGATGATACTACTACTACTATTACTACTCGACACTAATGACAATAATACCTAAACATTCAATAAAATCAACAATTATCTAAATTGACAATATTTTGCTATGTTCCAACACACACTCTGTATGAAAACCACAATGACTTATCTTAGATTGTCATGCATCCCGCAAACTAGCATAGCAATTAAAATGTACTCCTGCTCAATCACTGTTTTTATTCATCTATTATCTTTCTTCAGAGGCTGATTGTTTAAGAATGGCTTTATGGCAAAAAAGAAGAAAAGAGACAGAAAACCAGGAGTTTGGTCTGGATGGTTGTCTGTCTCTGCCTATGATTTGAATATGTGATCAGACAGACCATCAGACTGGAAGAACAGAGGGTGTTGTTTGATTGTCTGCTTCTACAGGCTTTACCCAGAAACCCCAAAATGAAACTCTACCACCAACGACAGCCAGCGGAAACATTTGTGGTTTCTGCACACAGTCCAACGTGCAATGCTACTTAAGGACAGAGGCTGAGGGTATGAGACTATCAAACAATCACACACACACACACACACACACACACACACACACACACACACACACACACACACACACACACACACACACACATGCATACACATAGGCACGCACACACATGAATACACGTAAAGACATGTATATTATGCACATAACCCCATTTAACCCCATCTTTGTTGAATAAATGTAATTTAATCTAGAAACAGAGTGAAACTCAAGTCATCTCAGGTCACGAGAATGTGTTTGATGTTCTGACAATCAAACCTCGCCTGATACGCTGAGAGAAATAACCACAACATTGCCACAGCCAATCACAAATCGTTTTTCATCTTTCCGCCTTCAGTCAAATGAGTGACAGAAGAGTGTCTGTTTGTCTTTCCTCCTCAACGAATCATCATCATGCGCTTGATGTATGTCTACCTACCCATTGACTGGGGTCAAATATTAATATTTTTATTTCACCTTCAATAATTCATGATTCTTTTGTCTTGTTGAACAAAAAACTTTGAAAACTTTGAACAATGATTAATAAATGTTTTTTTAACATCACATCAATACAGTCTCCATATATTGCTGCATATTTCTTCATACTTCATTTTGACCTGATTTTTTTGATACAATAAAACGCTAAAACTAAATAAATATATACATTTCTACCTTAATCATTTTTTATGGACTCCCACCGGAGCACCAAAAGCTGTGTGTGCTTCCGGATGATATTATGAATCCGAGCCATTGCGATACATCCACTGTAAACACTAGCGCATGTTACCGTAGTCACAAGCTGCTCCAGGGCCACACCCCCACCCTCCACCTGGACCCGCCTCTAAAAACGGCACATTTGTAGAGAGCTCACTGTGGGACTGGCTCGTAGTGGCTGTAACTCTGCACCAAGGCTGAATCTCTTGAACGTCTTCAAAGACTGTATTAGGGGCCCACTAACACCTATATTAAAGCATCCATAAAGTAGCATGCCATGGGACCTTTAAGAGCGACGGACTCAAGAAAACAATGTTTATGTTGCACTACGAACGTTTTTAACATGTCTGTCTCGAACTGTGAGGGTGAGAGGTCTTTTCCGTTTCAAAAAGAGTTCAATATGACAGCTTTCTGCACATTACCTCCTGGTCATCAAACATGCTTACAACAGCTTGTTAGGAGTCTTGATTTTGATGATTTTGACGATATTGGACACCAGTTTGCATATTCAAAGAAAGAGGTCATTGTAAGTTGGGTTTGTTGTGTATCTTGGCAGATTATGCTGATACTGAAGTGTTTTCCTTCTGTTACTGTTAATCATTTGTGCATCAGTTAATCATAAGTTATTTAAAAGCACTTGACAGTTGAAGCATAAGAAAGACTATCATAGCTTGTGTTGTTTGTTGTCGCTTCTAGAGGCGTTTACCCAGAAACCCCAAAATGAAACTCTACCACAAATGACAGCCAGTGGAAACAGTTATGGTTTCCGCACACAGTCCAACGTGCAATGCTTCCGATAGACAGGCTGAAGCTATACCACCATCAAAATACACACACACACACACACACACACACACACACACACACACACACACACACACACACACACACACACACACACACACACACACACACACACACACACACACACACACACACACACAAATGAACACAAAGTCAAGTGTATACACACAGACTGAACATGAATATGAACAGAATTTTTTTTTTAAATTCATACCCACTCAGTTGAACCACATAGGAGAGATGAAAATGAGATCAAATGAACCATGGACAAAGGGTTCCTATACAAAAGCCTTCATTTATTTTAAGAATGTATGACACTTAGGATCCATGGTTTACTGCAACGTGTCAGCCAGTTCATGGGCCACTTTATCCCAGGTTCTCACCTTGACAAAACTAGGTTTGATTCCCTCTGATGCCGCCAAATGCTATGAATACATGAAAACATGGTTTGTAAGATGGTTTGGTTGAAAAAATTAATTTTATTAACATTAAAACAAGAAAAACTATAGTTGAATAATTACTAAACAAATTGTTTTCCATGTTTTCTGCCATATTTTTATTTGTATTGTAATAAAAAATATAAGAAGCATTTATTAAAGTAGACGGTATTCAGAACAAGTTTGCTCTATCTTGGTTTATGCCAACTGAAATTGTGTGTGTACATCCATGACAATAAAAATTTAGTTTAATCTAATATGGAAACGTAATGAAACTCAGGTGATATCAGCTCAAGAGAATAGTTTTTTATTTTCTGACAATCACACCTCATCTGGTATGCAGATCGAAATAACCGCAACATTTCCACAAGGCCAGCCAATCACAAGCCATTTTTAATCCTTCCGCCTTCAGTCAAATGGGTGTGATGAAAGTATCAAATCTCTCCTCAACAGATCATCAACATGAGCTGGATGTATGTCTTTCTTCCTGTTATCTTGGGTAAAATATTTATGTTTACATTTCTATTTCAATAATACAAGAGTTGTATATGATGTCCTGTGTGATGATTGATTGGTATTTGGTTTTTTAAAATCACATTGATATAACATCATATGTTGCTCCATATTGCTGCACATTTTATCTTATTACTAATTGAATATATTTTTAATTCAAGGTGCTGTTGTGTCCTGTCAGGACGTACTCTCTAACTCAGTAGTGGAGCTGACCGTGAGACCAGGAGAAAACGTTACTCTATACTGTGACTGTAAAGTCTCACGTCGTGTAAATCTTGTTTGGTACAGAAACTGTTCTCATGAAAATCAGCCAACACTTACTCTGAATTGGAAGGACAGATATCATGGCACTTATTATGTAGAGAATGGAAGCCATTTCTCCCATTTAAATATGAAGTGGAACGATTCGTCAAACTCATTCAACTTACTGATTAAGAACATCACTGATTCTCACCTTGGTCTTTACTACTGTGGAACTGAAACTCAAAACAAGACTAAATCTATCCAAACATATGGTACTATAATCACAAGGATTTCGTTCGGTAAGTGGACTTTTTTTTTGGTCAAATTCATTAATAGGAATTCAAATTATTATCATATGTCGGGATAATATGCAAATGTCAAGCAATTTTTAAAGATTGGCAGCTTATGGAGACATTTGTGCCACTACAAACTCCACATTTACAATTACTATGAATATCCTGCACTTTTAAGATAAAGTTCAGGACAATTGTAGAGGCTAGAGAGCGTATTGATTCATTATTCAATGTTTAATTAATTCTGTTTTCTTCTATTATATACAACATTTAAATGTATTAATTGATGAAAACATCAAACTAAATCAACCAGCATCCTTCAGCCAAGCTTTAGGCCCTTTCCCTCGAGGCGACTTACCCCCGGTAATGAGTTCACCGACGGGGAGAGGGGGGAGCGACCAGGGCTGAGGTGGGCTCTGATGGTTGTTTAGTGTGGGGGTCTAGAGACACGTCAATGTGCTGCCCCCCTTGGGGTTAGGAGGGCAAAGACTTTTTCAAACCAGTTTATTATTATCCGGCCTGCCTGCGTCGTGTAGAGGGATGTAGAAAGGTGCAGAAAGAACGTAGAAAGGTGCAAACTAGTGTGCAGTATTCTTTACATAACAATATCTTTATAAATATCCCTATCCACGATGCCTCTGCTGCAGGTGCTGGAGACTCTGCTGGTCCAGACTGTGGACTGTGCTGGATGCTGCTGGTCATCCTGTGTCCCTCCTCTGCTCTCCTCTCCATCCTCTCATCCTTGGTCGTCTACCTCTGCTGCAGAAGGAAAGGTAGCGTATGTATCTCTGTTAACTGTCATCTTCTGTACCTTGAGAACAACTACAGTACATAATGTCTTCTGTAGGAGCAGTAATTGTCTCCCTGGTCTGGTTTTGTGGCGTAATATTGACTGTTGTGTTCCGTTAAGATGAAGACCTCCATGTTGCTCAGGGAACACCCAGCAGTAGAGATGGTAGGAACCAGGTAACGTATAGTTCATATACTTATGTACATTTGTGATGTAATGGTAGAGGACAGTGTGGAGTACATGTACATGTTATGGTGGAGCGCTGTACACAGATGTTGACATCAATGGACCCAATGTTCAGCAAGAGTCAGGTGTTATTAGACGCAGGAAGAGAAGTACATTCAGCAGAGCTTAATGTGGTTGAGTCCCTTCACTGTAACAAGGGACACACGATTTCAATACAATTTTGAGAAACCAGCCATAGTAATCTATATTTTGAAAACCCCCAAAACACGTGGCTAGCTTCAGCAATAGGTCTGCCCTGTCATCACAGAGGACTCAGCTCAGTGAGCCACCAGGCAGAGTGTGGGCAGGTATGTTGACAGACAGTTAGGCCATCCCATCGTTTCATTTGGGCTGAATGAAATGATTGGACGGATTTATTACAGGCAGTTTGGTGATGATGTCATGGATTAGCAAAGTATAACGTATGTTGATGATGTAATGGTACATCAGAGTGCAAAGTATGTTGAGGATGTAATATTAATAGTTGTCTCTCTCAGGATGAAGACGGCCTGTGTTACGCTGCACTGGATATCCCTCTACGTTCTCAGAGACCTAAAAAGAAGAGAGTCCAACCGTCAGAGTTCAGCACCTACTCAGACATCAATACTAAGAGGATGTGACCATGACCAAGTCTTTGAATACAAACACAAGGACTCTACTTCCTCTAACTTAAGTTTCTCTGCAGTACTGCCCAGATGAGGATGAAATAATTATGCAAGTCTTAAGATAATGCAATAGAGTGCAAGTTAAGTGTTTTTATGATGACAAATTCACCCATACATTAAACGATTGAACAAAAGTTTAAATAACTGTCTTTTACTTCCTTGTGGATTATCATCACCATATACTGTTTGCATATTGTTTGTCAATAGTTTAAATCTGAGAATACATTTTTGACTGTTTACTCTCTACATTAGTAGATATTGTTTGTTGTACATTGTTTACTATAAAGCTATAGTTTTAACCCGCATGCTAAATGTTGGTTTAATTTGTCGGTTTCTTTAATTTAACTGTGGGTGTATCCGTCCAGTCTGCTGGTTTATGGTGTACTGTCTTGTGTGTCTTATGTGGTAACCATAAATGTATTCGGTATCTGGTATTTTGTAATAAGTGTCTCGGGGTTGCTGTGGCTCATGTTAGCTAGCACAGTTCTGGTCCTAGGGTATCCCGTCCCCTAGGTGGCGTTGTCGACTATCCAACGACACAAATTTCTTGCCACGCTCACATTTGCATGAAACTGTTTTATTTATGTTATCTTTAGTTTTCAGTGATAAACATATTATATGAACCAAGAGATACCTGTCTTTAAGTTCATGAAAGGGTAAACCCCAAAATCCAATTTTTCTGTCGGAAACCGTTCTGTTTTCGTCGCTCGAAGAGTTGGTGAACATTTAAGTGTCATTTTATAAAGCGGTGGATTTCTATTGGCTGCACACCCTAAGCTAAAGTAAGTGTGTTGTTCAAACTCTGAGCCCCAGAGCACAGTGTATGCTGATACGTGACAACATGTGGCTCTACGGACTGCAGCAAGCGCTATGACCACCAGTGGTTTGTGGTTTACAGCTACAGGATGCTAGCACGGCTTTCTTGTGTACTTCTCTTCAGCTAACTGTAATGTTAGCTGATGAGATGTTCACGTGTTCCATTCGTTAACACGTTCCATTCTCAGGGTTGCCAACTCTCACACATCTGGCGTGACACTCACGCTTTCAGCATCAATCTCACGCTCTCACGCACACGCAACAAATGTCACGCCAAAACCCCCCCGTCAACAACTCTGCCTGCCCACAACCCCATACTCCCCCCCCCCTCAACAATTCCATCCATGGAGCCTGTTATAATGTAAGCATTATAAGATTTTACAGAGTCTCACACCAGCCAAAAACCCAAAGTTGGCAACCCTGCATTCTTTGCGAGGTGCACAGTTTGATGGTATGAAAGGAGTTTAAAAAAAGTTTAATTTCTTCATCATTTTTCAAAACGTATTATTAGCTTGGTGTAATTACTAAAATCACACATTTATAAACTTTAAAGTAATTGATAGATTTCATCATAGTGTGGTGAATTTTTGGGAAAAAATATATAATTTGAAATAATATCCTTGAACTTAACAATTTGCCTAGCTACCAGCTAGGAATTTGAATTTGATAACATTCAATAACTTTTCTCATTTTACTTCATAATGTATCTCTTGAGAGTGTTTTGTCAACAAGAAGGGCAAATGTCTTTTAGGGGATTGTTGAAAATGAATTGAACAGGGTTACTCTGTTAGTGAAACGGTAGCGTCAATCAAAGATACTCAACCTGATTGATTGTGTTGCAAGTTTAAAAAGCCTTTCTTTGTTTTTAATTAAATGTATGAATCCCTTGATGAAGGAAGGAACACAAAGATCCTAGGAGCGCCACACAGCATGAGGCCCTGGTTGTGTCCTGTCTGTGTTGTATCACTGCATCTTTCCACTAGAGGTCAGGCTTTTCTTTACAAGGCCAGTTTGTACAGCAATTGCTTAAAAGGCCCCATTTAAACTACCAGGTGTAAGTGGGATTAGCAATACAAGCCGTTTCTAAAT
The DNA here is from genome assembly GCF_964030765.1 of Micromesistius poutassou. NCBI lineage: Eukaryota > Metazoa > Chordata > Actinopteri > Gadiformes > Gadidae > Micromesistius > Micromesistius poutassou. Next base: position 23,255,169 of record NC_140273.1, on the reverse strand, counting down.
AAACCCTGAGTAGCTCTTGAATAGCACTAGTCCTGCCGTGCAATTTCACCAGAACTTTGCTCAATGTTTAAAGCACCTTGTTTGTTTGCTGTCTGATACGATGGAAGCTGTGTGTCCTCGGATACTTTGAGGCTACATTGAAGCTCTGCCGTCACAGAGTCTGACTCGGACCGATGGGTGGACCAGAATGCCATTGAAAGCCATTTGCCTCATCAAAATAACACATTTATTTCATCTAATTTAACCAATTTAGACATTTTCAACGAAAATTTTGTGGTTCATCAACGCTACTGTACATCAATTTATAAATGATCCATAAACGCTGCCCTCAGTGGCCTCATGTCTCCCTGTGTGCTGCATGTGACGTCTGTGTTTTAGCCACTTGTAAACCATAATGTGTACGGCCAAACTAAATAATCTGATCTGAGCAATCCATCCCAATTGAGCATTAAGGCTTGCAGTGTAAACGAAGCCTTAGTGACATCACAAGTGGGAGTGTCCACCTTGATGTATGATGGACAGATAAGCCTACCAGTTGCTACAGTCCACTGGGTAGACTGGTAGACTGATCAATCCAAAATACATCTGAGTGGACACTCAAGTCACTCACTAAGTCACAGGGCAGGTCCCATTTTGAAACGGCTTGTAATGGCTAAACACACTCACACCTGTTGGTTAAATAGGGGCCCTTTTAATACTATACTAATACTATTAATACTCATACTACTCATACATCCACTAATGACAATTATACCTCAAAATTAAATCAAATCAAACATTTATAGCCTTTCCCCTATTGAAATGTACTTCTGCTCAATACATGTTTGTATTTATTGTCTCTCATCAGAAGCTGATTGGTTAATAATGGTTTAATGGTTTAATGGCCATCAAAGAAGAGAATAGGGAGAAAACCAGGTGCTTGGTCTGGACGGTTGTCTGTCTCTTCCTATGCTTTATAGATGTGACCAGATAGACGATCAGACAGGAAGAACAGAGTGTGTTGTTTGTTTGTCTGCTTCTTTAGGCTTTTACCCAGAAACCCACAAATGAAACTCTTCCACCAATGAAATTCAGCGGAAACCATTGTGGTTTCTGCAATGCTACTTTTTGAATTCACAGACACACGCATACACGCACGTATGCACAAACATTCATACACACAGACATCTATATATGCACATAACCCCATGAACAAGAACAGACAACATGTCCATGCACACACTATATTGACCAGGATGTGATATGATGTGTTAGTGTTATGACACTAAGGATACAGGCTTTACTGCAATGGGTCAGCCAGTGAGCCACAGCAATATTAATTCCAGGTTTGCACCTGGCCAAAACTGCCATAGGGTAGGGGTTTGATTCCCTCTGGGGTCGCCCATGCTAAGAACATATGAAAACACAGCATTGGAAGACGGTTTGGATGAAAGATTTAATTGCATAATATTGAGTAAACATTATTCTTTAATATCATTCTTAAATATGAACATGTGCATTGTAAAAACAAAAGAGATGCATTTATTAAAGTGGAAGTTTAGAATTTTTTTGGTTCAGAATTTGAATAAATGTAATTAAATCTAGAAACAGAATGAAACTCAGGTCATCTCATTGTTCTGACAATCACACCTCACCGAATACGCAAAGAGATAACCGCAACATTTCCACATGGACAGCCAATCACAAGTTGTTTTTAATATCTCCGCCTTCAGTCAAAAGTAAAGTTCAGTGAAAGTATCAAATGTCTTTACTCCTCAGCAGATCATCAACATGAGCTGGATGTATGTCTTTCTTCCTGTTATCTTGGGTAAAATATTTATGTTTACATTTCTACTTCAATAATACAAGAGTTGTAAATTATGTCCTGTGTGATGATTGATTGGTATTTGGTGTTTTAAAATCACATTGATATAGCACCATATGTTGCTCCATATTGCTGCACATTTGATCTTATTACTAATTGAATATATTTTTAATTGTAGGTGCTGTTGTGTCCTGTCAGGACGTACTCTCTAACCCAGTAGTGGAGCTGACCGTGAGACCAGGAGAAAACGTTACTCTATACTGTGACTGTAAAGTCTCACGTCGTGTAGATCTTGTTTGGTACAGGAACTGTTCTCATGAAAATCAGCCAACACTTACTCTGAATTGGAAGGACAGATATCATGGCACTTATTATGTAGAGAATGGAAGCCATTTCTCCCATTTAAATATGAAGTGGAACGATTCGTCAAACTCATTCAACTTACTGATTAAGAACATCACTGATTCTCACCTTGGTCTTTACTACTGTGGAACTGGAACTCAAAACAAGACAAAATCTCTCACATATGGTAATATAACCACAAGGATTTCGTTCGGTAAGTGGACTTTTTTTGTGGTCAAATTCATAGGAATTCTAATTATTATCAAATGTCGGGATAATATGCAAATGTGTTGCATGTCAGGCAATTTTTAAAGATTGGCAGCTTATGGAGACATTTGTGCCACTACAAACTCCACATTTACAATTACTATGAATATCCTGCACTTTTAAGATAAAGTTCAGGACAATTGTAGAGGCTAGAGAGCGTATTGATTCATTATTCAATGTTTAATTCATTCCGTTTTCTTCTATTATATACAACATTTAAATGTATTAATTGATGAAAACATCAAACTAAATCAACCAGTATCCTTCAGCCAAGCTTTAGGCCCTTTCCCTCGAGGCGACTTACCCCCGGTAATGAGTTCACCGACGGGGAGAGGGGGGAGCGACCAGGGCTGAGGTGGGCTCTGATGGTTGTTTAGTGTGGGGGTCTAGAGACACGTCAATGTGCTGCCCCCCTTGGGGTTAGGAGGGCAAAGACTTTTTCAAACCAGTTTATTATTATCCGGCCTGCCTGCGTCGTGTAGAGGGATGTAGAAAGGTGCAGAAAGAACGTAGAAAGGTGCAAACTAGTGTGCAGTATTCTTTACATAACAATATCTTTATAAATATCCCTATCCAAGATGCCTCTGCTGCAGGTGCTGGAGACTCTGCTGGTCCAGACTGTGGACCGTGCTGGATGCTGCTGGTCATCCTGTGTCCCTCCTCTGCTCTTCTCCTCTCCCTCCTCTCATCCTTGGTCGTCTACCTCCGCTGCAGAAGGAAAGGTAGCGTATGTATCTCTGTAAACTGTCATCTTCTGTATCTTGAGAACAACTACACTACATAATGTCTTCTGTAGGAGCAGTAACTGTCTCCCTGGTCTGGTTTTGTGGCGTAATATTGACTGTTGTGTTTCGTTAAGATGAAGACCTCCATGTTGCTCAGGGAACACCCAGCAGTAGAGATGGTAGGAACCAGGTAACGTATAGTTCATATACTTCTGTACATTTGTGATGTAATGGTAGAGGACAGTGTGGAGTACATGTACATGTTATGGTGGAGCGCTGTACACAGATGTTGACATCAATGGACCCAATGTTCAGCAAGAGTCAGGTGTTATTAGACGCAGGAAGAGAAGTACATTCAGCAGAGCTTAATGTGGTTGAGTCCCTTCACTGTAACAAGGGACACGCAAGTTCAAGACAATTTTGAGAAACCAGCCGTAGTAATCTATATTTTGAAAACCCCCAAAACACGTGGCTAGCTTCAGCAATAGCTCTGCCCTGTCATCACAGAGGACTCAGCTCAGTGAGCCACCAGGCAGAGTGTGGGCAGGTATGTTGACAGACAGTTAGGCCATCCCATCGTTTCATTTGGGCTGAATGAAATGATTGGACGGATTTATTACAGGCAGTTTGGGGATGATGTCATGGATTAGCAAAGTATAACGTATGTTGATGATGTTATGGTACATCAGAGTGCAAAGTATGTTGATGATGTAATATTAATAGTTGTCTCTCTCAGGATGAAGACGGCCTGTGTTACGCTGCACTGGATATCCCTCTACGTTCTCAGAGACCTAAAAAGAAGAGAGTCCAACCGTCAGAGTTCAGCACCTACTCAGACATCAATACTAAGAGGATGTGACCATGACCAAGTCTTTGAATGCAAACACAAGGACTCTACTTCCTCTAACTTAAGTTTCTCTGCAGTACTGCCCAGATGACGATGAAATAATTATGTCTTAAGATAATGCAGTAGAGTGAAAGTTAAGTGTTTTTATGATTATAAATATGTCACTTACATTGGCAAACACATGTTCATTAAAACAAATTCACCCATACATTAAACGATTGAACAAAAGTTTAAATAACTGTCTTTAACTTCCTTGTGGATTATCATCACCATATACTGTTTGCATATTGTTTGTCAATAGTATAAATCGGAGAATACATTTTTGACTGTTTACTCTCTACATTAGTAGATATTGTTTGTTGTACATTGTTTACTATAAAGCTATATTGGAAATATTAGCCTCTTTGTCTCTGTGTGTATCAGGTTAAGAAACCGTGACCTGGCTATGAAGCTGTCTTTTCTGTAATGTCTTATTAGCAAATTACGACGAAGCTCAGAGAATGACGTAGGCAATAGATTTTTTAAGTAATTGATACATTTCATCATAGTGTGGTGAATTTTAGGTAAAAAATATATAATTTGAAAAAATAAGTGTCATTTACCATCTAGGAATTTGAAATAACTTTTCTCATTTTATTTCATAATGTATCTCTTGAGAGTGTTTGGTCAACAAGAAGGGCGAATGTCTTTTAGGGGATTGTTGAAGATGAATTGAACAGGGTTCCTCTGTTAGTGAAACGGTAGCGTCATGTTATTCAGTAACCTTGAACACATTGCACATACGTGAGAGCAGCCAATCCAGGTACTCTGAGTGCGGTATGGCCGTCCCTTTTTGTGTGAAAGCAACCCGCTTATTTGACTGGCGGTCAATTCAAATGTTGAGGTCTTTGTCAACTGAATAGCATAAATAAAAATACTGTGTTGCTTTTCGGCTATCAGGAGCCAACAGCTTATGGTCAATCAGGCCAACGATTTGTACCGTGGCTCTTTGCTCAACGCTCTCCTGTGGTGTCCAAGCTTGGTTTAACAGTGACCGGCTGTTCTTTGCTCTGGTTACAGATTAGTTAATATCCTGCCCCCTAACCACTGGTAACGCGTGCTGTTCGGTATATCAACCGTCTCTTACCCTTCACTTTGCGTTGATTGCGCAGGTTATGAGTAATATTGTGTGCGATATTACCCTCAATGGTTGTCTGTCTCTTCCTATGCTCTGAATACGTGAGATACGTGAGATACATACGTGAGAGCAGCCAATCCAGGTACTCTGAGTGCGGTATGGCCGTCCCTTTTTGTGTGAAAGTGTAACAGACTTCGATCAGCCTGTTACATTAATGTTCACAGGTCTTCGTATGACTAGTTGGCCGAATATTGTAATGCTGTAATATTGTGTGCGATATTACCCTCAAATTCAATCAGATAAAAAATTATCCCAATTAACAAGACTTTGTCTTGCTCTGTTCCAACCCAAATTCTGTATGAAAACTACAATTACTCATCTCATTCTGTCATACAAACTAGCACAGTCAGAAGTTCCATCAACTTCTACTCAACTATTATCTCTCGTCTGAAGCCGATTGGTTAAGAATGGCTTCATGGCCAACAAAGAGGAAAAGAGGCAGAAAACCAGGAGTTTGGTCTGGATGGTTGTCTGTCTCTTCCTATGCTCTGAGTATGTGATCAGATAGACCATCAGACTGGAAGAACAGAGTGAGATGTTTGTTGTAGCCTGCTTCTACAGTTGTTTACCCAGAAACCCCAATATGAAACTCCACCACCAATGACAGCCAGCGGAAAACATTTGTGGTTTCTGCACACAGTCCAACCTGCAATGCTACTTATAGACAGGCTGAGGCTATAACACACACACACACACACACACACACACACACACACACACACACACGTGATTGCACATAAACAAGAAACAGACAAAATGTTGATTCCACACTCACACTCCATTGTTCCACATGGGCGAGATGAGTAACAGAAATAAGTGACCCTGGGCCGAGGGTTGAAGCGTGTTCACCACCACATGGAGACACGGATGTACAGAGGCCGCTAACATGATGACATCACCTCTGTGTGGACGGCCACAATGTCAGGGCCTCTGAGTGTGTGAGGGGATCCTCCCATATAGACAGAGCTGAACTCCCCTTCTTTGTGTGTGTGTGTGTGTGTGTGTGTGTGTGTGTGTGTGTGTGTGTGTGTGTGTGTGTGTGTGTGTGTGTGTGTTTTCTTGAGAGCCTCTAATAAGACATGTTGGTGTAAGCTGTAATGGACATTTCCATAAGACATGTTGTTCACCAGACACTAAGACACTGTGACCCCTTAGTCATTATCTATAGTAACCATTTGACTGTTTGTACCGCGCTCAGGTGCAGCAACACCACGAGCTCCATCCTGAGATGGCTGACAGGAGTAGTGTTATCTGCAGCCTCAAGGACGTCTCCCTGCTTCAACTCTGGAGGGGGCCCACTGTTGGGCCACACCACAGCGCTTCAACCTCTGCATGCTTGTGTTGTGTGGCCTCTCTGTGCAGAACCACTTTTATCTTTTACTATTTTTACCCTTTGTTATAATAAACTCTTTACGTTTGTTCTGAGTTGCGTTGTCAATACAGTTTGAAGAATGTCTACCACAAAGCTTCAAGGACCTGCTGAGCCACGATGCTTGGTATGAAACTTGGTATGTTCCTTTGGCCGGACAACCTCGCAAACAAACAGCTCTGAAATTCATTCTTTAGTTTACCCTAACCCTAACGATGAACATAGGAATAGAACCAGGAGGCCTGTCTTTATGTTCATGAAAGACTAAAACCCCGTTCTGTCTGGGTCAAACCAAGAGTTGGTGAACATTTCAGCGGGTTTTCACAGAGCGGTCAATCGGCTGCACAACCTTAGCTCTAGTAAGTGTGACTGTTACGGCCCGAGGGAGGGGAACCCAAACACACGACAACAGACGAGGGTTGTAACGTCCAAATGTTTATTTGCTGTGAATGAGCAGAGGCTGGTTGGTGTGGACAGTGTTGAGACTAACGCCGTTAGAATAAACGCGATTACGTAACGCCGTTACATTCCTCTGTAATTTGTAATGTAATTAATTACTTTATCCAGCGTTACTAACGCCGTTTCCGTTACTAACATGACTTGTGTTGCCGTTAGTCCGTTACTAAAATCGGGGCCCCAGCGCGATCATGGAAAAAAAAAAAAAAAAGCCTGCAGCCAGCATGAGTTCTAGGCTATTGTTTTTTCTTTTCTTCCTTTCCTCCTCCTCACTTCATAAGCGGGCTGCAGAGTAGAGAGCACACTAGTACAACACGGTTTCGATAAATACCAAGGATAAGACAGGTCATGTTTTGCGGATATGGAACAAGGAAGTAACTGACTTGACGATGTATAGCTGCGTGACATCATTGACGAATCCTTGTAGGAGTTTATTTTACACACAAACCGACGTAGCTTCTGTGCGGCGCACACACACAACTTTCGACCGGTAAAACCAAAGTGATAGACAGAGAAGAAATGGCGAGTACAGAAGAGGAGGATAAAGTGGGAAAGTCGGCGTTTAGCAAGTGGAAATATAAACACTACTTCACCATCGTTGAGAGAAAGGGGAAGAACTTGTATTTGAAGTGCACGTTATGCTCGGGAGGAAAGCGTTTGTCCACATCGGCCGCGAGCAACTCAAATCTAATGAAGCATCTGACCACAAGTGATGTGTCAGTTTCAATAAATATTATGTTGATGAGCAATAAATTGAATTATTGAAGTTCATATCCCCCCCCCCATGGCAAAGGATATTTGTTTAAGGTTAATTATCTCTCTATGCTGTTCTACTCTATGAAACTGGCGTGTGAAACATGCTTCTAAAAAGCCGAATTCTTTGACATATTACTTTGTTTTAGTAACGCAAAAATTACTTTTCCTAGTAATTAGTTACTTTTATAATAGAGTAATTGAGTTACTAACTCAATTACTTTTTTAAGAAGTAATTTGTAATTGTAATTAGTTACTTTTTCAAAGTAATTTGCCCATCACTGGGTGTGGAAGTCCAGCTGGGTCGGTGTGGAAACCGGGAAGGTGGCGTCGGAGGACAGAAGTGGGAAGATCAGGATGGAAGCAGAGGGTTAGAACCCGACAATCCTTAGTGTACGCACAAAGAGACATGGGAGTCAGGAACGCTACAAACAAGCTAGACTGTTTGACGATCTGGAGATGAACGGTTGTGACGCCGGGGTTGATAAACAGGAGTTGATTATGATGATCCACAGGTGCGTATGGGTGAGTAGGAGAAGGTGGAGTCCGGAGACGATCCTAGCTCCAGGATCTACAGCAGACGGCGTAACAGTGACGTGGAAACTCTAAGCCTAAGAGCACAGTGTATGCTGATACGTGATAACATGACCTGTTACCCGACTGTGTTACGACCACCAGTATTTTTTTGTTTTTCAGCTACAGGATGCCTTTGTGGTTTCCTGTGTACTTGTCAATCATTGATTGTGAGCATGTTCACTCCATTTCCCATTTGTTGAGAGGTGCACAGAGTGTGGTGGTGTTAAAGTTCCAGGAGCGATTTGATCAAAATGCTTGAGACAGAGAACATGGACACCGAGTGCAAATAATAAAGGGGTTTACTGAGGGCTACAAAGGATACATAGAAGGACATAGGATTTACTTCGTAGGGGTCCATCAAAATGGATGACCAACCCCTCTCATGGTCTTAGGTATCTTGACTCTAACCCCCTCTGCTGATGGCCTGAAGCCACAGATCTCCTATTTGACTGTCCTTCCCTCTTTAGGGGAGTGAAGGAAACATAATAAACATGAGGCAGCAGCTTTAAGGCACGGTGCCACTAGAATAAACCTTACAGCACTGGCCCTTAATGCAGTGCTTCTTTTCACCCACAAGGGGGCGTGGATGTTCTGACCTCAGGAAAGTGACAAATGCCTGCTCTCGTCTTTAGGGGCAGTAAAGGGCTGATTATGGTTCCACGTCGACGCAACGCAAGGACCACGCAGACGCTTCGACACAGTCAACCTGTTATGGTTCTGCGTCGGGTTTTAGTGAGCGGACCAATCACAGCCCTTGCTGGTGCGTCGTACCCTAACCAGGAGTTTGGTCTGGATGGTTGTCTGTCTCTGCCTATGATTTGAATATGTGATCAGACAGACCCTCAGACTGGAAGAACAGAGGGTGTTGTTTGATTGTCTGCTTCTACAGGCTTTACCCAGAAACCCCAAAATGAAACTCTACCACCAACGACAGCCAGCGGAAACATTAGTGGTTTCTGCACACAGTCCAACGTGTAATGCTACTTAAGGACAGAGGCTGAGGGTATGAGACTATCAAACAATCACACACACACACACACACACACACACACACACACACACACACACACACACACACACACACACACACACACACGCATACACATAGGCACGCACACACATGAATACACGTAAAGACATGTATATTAGTAAGTAAGTAAGTAAGTAAGTTTAATTTATATAGCACTTTTCATAGATAAAATCACAAAGTGCTTTACAACAAGGATAGAATGCAATAAAATACAGTACAGAGATCATCAAAAAAATACATAACAGCGCAAATTCAGGAAAACTTTACAGAGGCCCCACAACGTCGACATCAGTTGAAAGCCTGTCTAAAAAGATAGGTTTTAAGTTCTTTCTTAAAACCTTCAGTGGACTCTATACTGTGCAAGGTCGATGGTAGAGCATTCCAAAGGCGAGGGGCACAGGCCTGGAAAGAGCAGTCACCTCGTGTTTTAAAACGGGTGCGAGGGACCATCAAGAGTTTCTGGTCTGATGACCTTAGTGAACGTATTGGGGAATAGGGTCTCAGCAGCTCAGTGATGTACGAGGGAGCTTGTTCATGGAGGGCTCTAAAAACAAGTACTAAAATCTTAAAATGAATCCTAAAATTTACTGGTAACCAATGTAAGGAATATAAAATTGGGGTGATATGATCCCTTTTCTTAGATCCAGTTATGAGCCTTGCAGCTGCTTTCTGTACGGTTTGAAGGCGATTTACAGCCTTTTTGTTAAAACACATAAAAAGAGCATTACAATAGTCAATGCGAGATGAAATAAAAGCATGAATTATCATCTCCATTTCAGGTCTTGAAATCATGGACCTCAGTTTTGCTATATTACGCAGGTGATAAAAACAATTTTTCATCAGCTGTTTACAGTGGTGGTCCAGGGACATGTCCTTGTCAAAAACAACGCCTAGGTTGCGTATACTTGGTTGGACAGAAAGACCTAACTGACCTAGGTGCTGCTTTATAGGGGGGATGGCACTATCTGGGGCAATAATCAGTGTTTCAGTTTTGGCAGAATTAAGTTGAAGAAGGTTGTCATTTAGCCATTTTTTGATGGCCGTCAAACAGGCAGTTAAATCGTCTAGTTTGTGTAGCTCATTCTGCTTAAAAGAGCAGTAGAGCTGCACATCATCAGCATATAGATGATAAGAGACATCACTGAACTCATGATATATGTGCATATATTATGCACATAACCCCATTTAACCCCATCTTTACTGCAATGGGTCAGCCAGTAGTTGGTGAACCACAACAATATGAATTCCAGTTTTGAAAGACCTGATGGTAAACTGGAAAATGAAAGGTGGAAAATTGGCTACAAATCGTTTTTATATCGCATTTTATTCTTAAATATTAACATTTGCATTGTAAAAAATTTAAGTAGAAGCATTTATTATAGTAGAAGTTCAGAAATTCTGTAAAATGTTGTTCTATCTGGTTTGTTGCTATAACTGCAATTTTGAAATTCTACAGCCATGCTACGCCTGCTACAGCCATGCTACAGCTACAGCCACGCTACAGCTACAGCCACGCTACAGCTACAGCCACGCTACGGCTACAGCCACGCTACGGCTACAGCCACGCTACGCCTGCTACAGCCACGCTACAGCTACAGCCACGCTACAGCTACAGCCACGCTACAGCTACAGCCACGCTACGCCTGCTACAGCCACGCTACGGCTACAGCCACGCTACGGCTACAGCCACGCTACGGCTACAGCCACGCTACAGCTACAGCCACGCTACGCCTGCTACAGCCACGCTACAGCTACAGCCACGCTACAGCTACAGCCACGCTACGCCTGCTACAGCCATGCTACGGCTACAGCCACGCTACGGCTACAGCCACGCTACAGCTACAGCCACGCTACGCCTGCTATAGCTACAGCCACGCTACGGCTACAGCCACGCTACGCCTGCTACAGCCACGCTACAGCTACGGCCACGCTACAGCTACAGCCACGCTAAGCCACTCAACGCCCGTGCTCGGCCCAGGACCCTGCCTTGCCCTTGCCCCTGCCCTCACCCTGGCCCTTGCCCCTGCCCTCACCCTGGCCCTTGCCCTCACCCTGGCCCTTGCCCCTGCCCTTACCCTAGCCCTTGCCCCTGCCCTCACCCTGGCCCTCACCCTGGCCCTTGCCCTCACCCTGGCCCTTGCCCCTGCCCTCACCCTGGCCCTTGTCTGTAAGTACCGTTTTTCCCTCTTGTTTCTTGGACTACCTCTTGGACATTTTTTCCGGTTGTTGCAACACCTAGTTTTCTGTTCCCCTGGACTTTAGTGCCCCAGTGCCTTGCCAAGCTCCTTAGTTTTCCCTCACTGCTGCAATGCCCTAGCCTGGTCCTACCAGAATCTCGTACTTCATTTCATTTGCACAGAGAGTCTGGCCACTCTCCATTGACAAACGTTAACTCACTTGAAGGCGGGTTAAACTCTGTTGGAGTTGGAGTTTAAAACTATTGGATCTGCCCAGTGCCACTCTCGATTTGCCATAACCAATCGCTGACGTTTGACTACGACTCAAACCAGCGCACAACCTCAACGCCAATGGTCTCAGCCACTCCCTCTGTTCGCTGATTGGACGGCCAAAAAATTGGCTGCAGAAAACCCGCGAATATACCACAAACCCAGACGTAGTACTGAAGGGAAATGAAAATTGAGCGCAAGTACGGAGGCGGGCGGAGCCAGGCTAGCATTGTCCGTGCTCGTTGGAGCCTGTTGCCTACGACCTCTGTTCAAACTAACTATAATTTTAACTATAATTTGAATTTTATTCAAGTAAGTGTCTGCATTGCGGTCCATTTTGTCCACCTCCGGTGGAAGACAATCCCGGGCAACAATCATGGGCAACAGTCCCTTTCTCCTCCATGTCGCGGTTCAATCTGGACTTCAGGGAGTCAAAGCCAAAGTTCCTTTCCCCCAATTCCTTCTCAACCATGGCTGAGATAACCCCCACTACGAGTCTCGTTGTGGAAGTACCGGGAGTCCGCAAACAGCAACAATCCCTTTCTCCTCCATGTCGCGGTTTAGTCTGTACTTCAGATTGATGTGGAAGTGGAAGAACCAGAGATGTCGGAGAACCCAACACAGTCGTTTGAGATTCATAATATCATCTGGAGGCGCACACAGCTTTTAGCTGTGATAATATATTATATTGTATCGATATCTATATAATGATATTATTTAGATATAGAGCTCCAGTGCTGAGTTCCAATATCCATACTATCCGTACTCACTATACTTAGTTTGAGTACGTGGGGCGTTCCAATTCAGATCAGGGCGAAAAGAAGAGTACTGAAAGGACCTGGATGGTGAACTCAAAACGGTCCAACTGTGGAGTGTGGATCCATGCACACTTTTCGTACTCAACGGCAGCCATCTTAGCTACGTAGCGGAAGAGGGCGTGTTATGGCCATATTGCTTGTCACTCACAAATGTCGTTGCAGCTCATACCAAAAGGAGACGTCACCGCAGCACACCATGGTGACGTACAATTCCTAAGGTGGACCTAACCTGGCGAAGTGGGCGTGGCCAATTTGTGACTCCGCAGAATAAAGGAACCATGGACGCGCAACGCAGCGCACAAGAGAGACATCAGAATGCTTTTGTTCCCAATCCCCTTTCCCCGCACAAACTTGGAATTGTAAATAGAAGGAGAATAAAATTCATACAACCAAGAAACTGTGATCATTTGAAGCTTCTCCTGGATATTATAACAGGGCGGAGCCAGGCTGAGCCAACCTCAGCACATTCTCCACATAGCCTGCATTAATGGAGTCATTTTGTAGTTTTTATAGCTTTTCATAGCTACTATGCGTAAAGAGTTCACCGTTCAAAGCGGGATGTTTATTGAGGGAGGCTGAATCTCTTGAACGTCTTCAAAGACTGTATTAGGGGCCCACTAACACCTACATAAAAGCATCCATTAAGTAGCATGCCATGGGACCTTTAAGAGCAATGGACTCAAGAAAACAATGTTTATGTTGCACTACGAACGTTTTTAACATGTCTGTCTCGAACTGTGAGGGTGAGAGGTCTTTTCCGTTTCAAAAAGCGTTCAATATGACGGCTTTCTGCACATTACCTCCTGGTCATCAAACATGCTTACAACAGCTTGTTAGGGGTCTTGATTTTGATGATTTTGATGATATTGGACACCAGTTTGCATATTCAAAGAAAGAGGTCATTGTAAGTTTGGTTTGTTGTGTATCTTGGCAGATTATGCTGATACTGAAGTGTTTTCCTTCTCTTACTGTTAATAATTTGTGCATCAGTTAATCATAAGTTATTTAAAAGCACTTGACAGTTGAAGCATAAGAAAGACTATCATAGCTTGTGTTGTTTGTTGTCGCTTCTAGAGGCGTTTACCCAGAAACCCCAAAATGAAACTCTACCACAAATGACAGACAGTGGAAACAGTTATGGTTTCCGCACACAGTCCAACGTGCAATGCTTCTGATAGACAGGCTGAAGCTATACCACCATCTTTTTGATCACCATCAAAATACACACACACACACACACACACATATGAACACAAAGTCAAGTGTATGCACACAGACAGATGAATAAGAACAGAAAAAATATATATTCATACCCACTCAGTTGAACCACATAGGAGAGGTAAAAATGAGATCAAATGAACCATGGACAAAGGGTTCCTATACAAAAGCCTTCATTTATTTTAAGAATGTATGACACTTAGGATCCATGGTTTACTGCAACGTGTCAGCCAGTTCATGGGCCACTTTATCCCAGGTTCTCACCTTGACAAAACTAGGTTTGATTCCCTCTGATGCTGCCAAATGCTATGAATACATGAAAACATGGTTTGTAAGAAAAAATGAATTCAATTAATATTAAAACAAGAAAAACTAGAGTTGAATAATTACCAAACAAAAATGTTTCCATGTTTCCTGCCGTATTTTTATTTGTATTGTAATAAAAAATATAAGAAGCATTTATTAAAGTAGACGGTATTCAGAACAAGTTTGCTCTGTCTTGGTTTATGCCAACTGAAATTGTGTGTGTACATCCATGACATTAAAAATGTAGTTTAATCTAATATGGAAACATAATGAAACTCAGGTGATATCAGCTCGAGAGAATAGTTTTTTATTTTCTGACAACACACCTCATCTGGTACGCAGATAGAAATAACCGCAACATTTCCACAAGGCCAGCCAATCACAAGCCATTTTTAATCCTTCCGCCTTCAGTCAAATGGGTGTGATGAAAGTATCAAATGTCTCCTCAACAGATCATCAACATGAGCTGGACGTATGTCTTTCTTCCTGTTATCTTGGGTAAAATATTTATGTTTACATTTCTACTTCAATAATACAAGAGTTGTATATGATGTCTAATGATTGATTGGTATTTGGTGTTTTAAAATCACATTGATATAGCACCATATGTTGCTCCATATTGCTGCACATTTTATCTTATTACTAATTGAATATATTTTTAATTCAAGGTGCTGTTGTGTCCTGTCAGGACGTACTCTCTAACCCAGTAGTGGAGCTGACCGTGAGACCAGGAGAAAACGTTACTCTATACTGTGACTGTAAAGTCTCACCTCATGTAAACCTTGTTTGGTACAGGAACTGTTCTCATGAAAATCAGCCAACACTTACTCTGAATTGGAAAGACAGAGATCATGGCATTTTTGATTATGGAGAGAATGGAAGCCATTTCTCCCATTTAAATATGAAGTGGAACCATTCGTCAAAGTCATACAACTTACTGATTAAGAACATCACTGATTCTCACCTTGGTCTTTACTACTGTGGAACTGAAGAACTGAATGGAACTCTATGGGAAATAGGAAACAAGGCAAAATATATCTACACATATGGTAATATAATCACACAGATTTTGTTCGGTAAGTGGACTTTTTTTGTGGTCAAATTCATTAATAGGAATTCAAATTATTATCATATGTCGGGATAATATGCAAATGTTTTGTATGCAAAGCAATTTTTAAAGATTGTGCCACTACAAACTCCACATTTACAATTACTATGAATATCCTGCACTTTTAAGATAAAGTTCAGGACAATTGTAGAGGCTAGAGAGCGTATTGATTCATTAAATGTTTAATTAATTCAGTTTTCTTCTGTTATATTCAACATTTAAATGTATTAATTGATGAAAACATCAAACTAAATCAACCAGTATCCTTCAGCCAAGCTTTAGGCCCTTTCCCTCGAGGCGACTTACCCCCGGTAATGAGTTCACCGACGGGGAGAGGGGGGAGCGACCAGGGCTGAGGTGGGCTCTGATGGTTGTTTAGTGTGGGGGTCTAGAGACACGTCAATGTGCTGCCCCCCTTGGGGTTAGGAGGGCAAAGACTTTTTCAAACCAGTTTATTATTATCCGGCCTGCCTGCGTCGTGTAGAGGGATGTAGAAAGGTGCAGAAAGAACGTAGAAAGGTGCAAACTAGTGTGCAGTATTCTTTACATAACAATATCTTTATAAATATCCCTATCCAAGATGCCTCTGCTGCAGGTGCTGGAGACTCTGCTGGTCCAGACTGTGGACCGTGCTGGATGCTGCTGGTCATCCTGTGTCCCTCCTCTGCTCTTCTCCTCTCCCTCCTCTCATCCTTGGTCGTCTACCTCTGCTGCAGAAGGAAAGGTAGCGTATGTATCTCTGTTAACTGTCATCTTCTGTATCTTGAGAACAACTACACTACATAATGTCTTCTGTAGGAGCAGTAATTGTCTCCCTGGTCTGGTTTTGTGGCGCAATATTGACTGTTGTGTTTCGTTAAGATGAAGACCTCCATGTTGCTCAGGGAACACCCAGCAGTAGAGATGGTAGGAACCAGGTAACGTATAGTTCATATACTTCTGTACATTTGTGATGTAATGGTAGAGGACAGTGTGGAGTACATGTACATGTTATGGTGGAGCACTGTACACAGATGTTGACATCAATGGACCCAATGTTCAGCAAGAGTCAGGTGTTATTAGACGCAGGAAGAGAAGTACATTCAGCAGAGCTTAATGTGGTTGAGTCCCTTCACTGTAACAAGGGACACGCAATTTCAAGACAACAAGAGTGTGGGCAGGTATGTTGACAGACAGTTATGTTGATGATGTAATATTAATAGTTGTCTCTCTCAGGATGAAGACGGCCTGTGTTACGCTACACTGGATATCCCTCTACGTTCTCAGAGACCTAAAAAGAAGAGAGTCCAACCGTCAGAGTTCAGCACCTACTCAGCCATCAATACTAAGAGGATGTGACCATGACCAAGTCTTTGAATACAAACACAAGGACTCTACTTCCTCTAACTTAAGTTTCTCTGCAGTACTGCCCAGATGAGGATGAAATAATTATGCAAGTCTTAAGATAATGCAATAGAGTGAAAGTTAAGTGTTTTTATGATTTATAAAGATGTCACTCACATTGGCAAACACATGTTCATGAAAACAAATTCAACCATACATTAAACGATTGAACAAAAGTTTAAATAACTGTCTTTAACTTCGTTGTGGATTATCATCACCATATACTGTTTGCATATTGTTTGTCAATAGTATTAATCAGAGAATACATTTTTGACTGTTTACTCTCTACATTAGTAGATATTGTTTGTTGTACATTGTTTACTATGAAGCTATATTGGAAATATTAGCCTCTTTGTCTCTGTGTGTATCAGGTTAAGAAACCTTGACCTGGCTATGAAGCTGTCTTTTCTGTAATGTCTTATTAGCAAATTACGATGAAGCTCAGAGAATGACGTAGGAGGTGATACATTTTTTACACTTTCAGGGCTAATCCTTGTCTGACATGTAGGACGGTGGTGGCACCTTAAATATCCCAAGAACACGTCATTACAACCTGAATATCTGTCTCTCTGTCTCATGGAGACCACGGCTGTACAGAGGCTGACATCCTCTCTGTGTTGAGCGCCACAGCCTCAGGGCCTCGTGTGGAAGAGATTCAGAGTTCAACTCTTCTCTTCTTTCTGGGTGTATGTGTGTATGATGAGAGCCTTTGATAAGACGTGTTAGTGTGTAAGCTGTATCCTCGAGGTCCTGCTGACCCCTAATGCTTTGTGTGGCAGGTTAAACTATACCTCTGGCCGTTCTCTGGGTATGATTGGCCGAGCCATAGCCATCCTGATTAGGGGGGCAGACTTTTATTTCAATAAAGGTCAGTGGACGTCATCGGGAGGGATATGTCCTGCCCGTTGTTTTGCTTCCGGGGCGCCCATTGCTCAGTGGCGTAGGCTGGAAGTTGGCTGAAGTTGACAAAAATACTCTCAAATTCAATCAGATAAGAAATTATCCCAATTGATAAGACTTTGTCTTGCTCTGTTCCAACCCAAATTCTGTATGAAAACTACAATTACTCATCTCATTCTGTCACACAAACTAGCACAGTCAAAAGTTGCATCAATTTCTACTCAACTATTATCTTTCGTCTGAATCGGATTGGTTAAGAATGGCTTCATGGCCAACAAAGAGGAAAAGAGGCAGAAAACCAGGAGCTTGGTCTGGATGGTTGTCTGTCTCTTCCTATGCTCTGAATATGTTATCAGATAGACGATCAGACAGGAAGAACAGAGTGAGATGTTTGTTGTAGCCTGCTTCTACAGTTGTTTACCCAGAAACCCCAATATGAAACTCTACCACCAATGACAGCCAGTGGAAACATTTGTGGTTTCTGCACACAGTCCAACCTGCAATGCTACTTATAGACAGGCTGAGGGTATAACACCATCAAAACACACACACACACACACACACACGTGATTGCACACAAACGATGAACAAGAAACAGACAAAATGTTCACACTCATCTCAATCTCACACTCAATTGTTCTGCATGGGCGAGATGTGTAACAGAACTAACTAAGCTAAGCGTGTTCACTACCACATGGAGACACGGATGTACAGACACGTGTGTGTATGTATGAGGGGATCCTCCCATCAGTGTTGTGCAAATTCACACAAATTAGTTCAAAGTTCAGTTCATACAAAAGAAAATTAATAAATTCATGTTCATAGTTCATCAATTCCGTTTTGAACTAGTTCATGTTCATTAACAGTTATTTTAGAAACCGAGGAAAAACTGTGGGAGTGAATATTTCTGCGCTTATCTTTTAAAATTAATCCTCTCCATTAATCAGCTACCCATCACTACCATCTAAAATTGTTGTGGATATTATTTGCACACCTTTTTCATTCATCACAACTAAGGCAGTAACTCTATTTAATAAACATGTCACCTGGACCTAAGCATCAATTCAGAATGTCACAAAATCTGAACTAGTTCAAGTTCAAGTTCTTTAGTTATGTTAAGTTCAAATGTTTAAAATTTAAATATGTCAAGTTCAGTTCAAATTTCACAGAAAAATGAACTTGTTCAATGAACTAGTTCTTTTGAAATAGTTCATGCACAACACTGCCTCCCATATAGACAGAGCTGAACTCCTTCTTTGTGTGAATGTGTGTGTGTGTGTGTGTGTGTGTGTGTGTGTGTGTGTGTGTGTGTGTGTGTGTGTGTGTGTGTGTGTGTGTGTGTGTGTGTGTGTGTGTGTGTTATAGGAGCAGGCTTTACACCCCCGCTCTAAACACTGGCACCTCCTGGATTACATCATTGTCCGCCAAGCTGACAGGAAGGAGGTGCGAGTCACAAGAGCCATGCGTGGAGCGGACTGTTGGACCGATCACCGCCTGATCAGAGCCAAACTCACCCTGGAACTCCGTCCTCCACTGAGGAAAACGCCACCCTGCAGGAAGCTCAACTGTGATGCACTGCAGTCCCCGCACTCAGTCAACCAGCTCAGGGAACAGATCGCCTTACAGCTGTCCAAACTCTGAGACACCAACTGATCCCGACGTCAACTCCACCTGGAGCAGCCTACGCACTGCTATTTACCAGGCGGCCGTAGAGTCTGTAGGGCACACCAGACGGAAACACCAAGACTGGTTCGACAATAGTGCACCACGTATCCATAGCCTACTTCAGGCAAAACACAAGGCTCTTGCAGCTCACCTCTCCAACCCCCAATCCACCTCGCTGAAGGCCCGCTTCAGCAACATCCGGGCTGAAACCCAGCGCACCCTCAGGGCCATGGAGAATGACTGGTGGGCAAAGAAAAGCAGCGAGATACAGTATCACGCGGACACCAACAACTCCCATGCTTTTTATGACGCTATCAAGTCTATCTATGGCCCACAGACGAGCATAACCCCGGTCAGATCAGCAGATGGTACCGTCCTATACAAGGACAAACAACAGATCCTGGACAGGTGGGCTGAGCACTTCAGCACCCTGCTGAACACCTCATACACAACCCAGTTGGACACACTTGCCGACCTCCCATGCCTGCCAACCCTCACCAATCTGGACTCCTCCCCATGTTTTGCGGAGGTACGGAAAGCCATTGCTGGCTTAAAGAACAACAAGAGCCCGGGCCTTGATGGAATCCCGGCAGAGATTCTAAAGCATGGCGGATACCTCCTCACCCGGAGCTTACACCAGCTGATCATCACCATTTGGTCTTCAGAAGTCATCCCGCAAGATTGGAAGGATGCCAACATCATTACAATCTTCAAGCGGACAAAGCAGACTGCGGTAACAGCAGAGGCATTTCCCTCTTAGCAGTTGCCGGGAAGGTGCTAGCACGGATCATGCTTCTTCGACTAGCATCCCATGTTGCCGAGAACATCCTCCCGGAATCCCAGTGCGGTTTTCGGCGAGAGCGAGGCACCGCGGACATGATCTTTGTTGCTAGGCAGGTACAGGAAAAATGCAGAGAACACTGCAAAGACCTGTACCTAGCTTTCATTGATCTGTCCAAGGCCTTCGACACGGTAAACAGGGAGCTGCTTTGGGAAGTGCTGGGGAAGCTGGGGGTTCCACCTAAGTTCAGGAATATCTTGCGGCAGTTCCATGATGGGATGCAAGCCTGTGTGAGTGTTGGTGGCCAACAATCCCCATTCTTCAGTGTGGATGTTGGGGTCAAGCAAGGGTGTGTCCTTGCCCCAACCATTTTCAACATCTTCCTCTCCACTGTCACCCTCCTCTCCCACAAACTCCTGGACCCCTCTGATGGGGTACAGATACAGTACAGACTGGATGGCAACCTATTCAATATTCGGCGCCTCCAAGCCCTCACCAAAACCACCACCCAACACATCTTAGAGCTACAGTATGCAGATGACTGTGCCCTCCTCGCCCACTCACCAGAATCCTTACAGCGTGCGCTAAATGTGGTCGCCTCCATATACAGCGCCATTGGTCTCCAAATCAACATCAAGAAAACACAGATAGTTGTGCAGGAGTCCACCCCCCAAACTCGTGTGCCCACCTTCACTCTTGATGGTCATCCCCTTGCCATCGTCCCAAACTTCACCTACCTAGGTAGCATTCTGTCCCCCTCTTGTGGCATCGATGACGACATCCAGGTCCGCATCGGTCTGGCCTCCACTGCCTTTGGCAGGCTTGGCTCCAGGGTCTTCCGGAACAGGGGTCTCACCATCTCCACCAAAGCAGCTGTGTACAAGGCAGTCTGTCTCTCTACACTGCTGTATGGCTCGGAAACCTGGACACCCTACCAGAGGCACATACGAACACTGGAGGCCTTCCACATCCGTTGCCTGCAAAGGATCCTGGGTGTGTCCTGGGAAGACAGGGTGCCCTATACAGAAATCTTTGACCAGACCTACACACCTAGCATCGCCGTGCTCCTTGCGCAGAAACACCTACGCTGGGTTGGGCATGTGATCCATATGCCTGCCCACCGCCTCCCCAGGCAAATCCTCTATAGCCAACTTCTGGGCGGCCAGAGATCTGCTGGGGGTCCAAAAAAGCGCTATAAGGACCACCTCAAAACCCTCCTGAAGCAGTGCAACATTCCATCTACAGCACTTGAGTCACTGGCTGCTGATCGCCATACCTGGAGATCCTCCTGCCACCAGGGAACTACTCACCTTCAGGAGCAAGCCACAGAGAGGAGGGCACAGCGACGTGCACTTAGGCATCAGCGTGCTGCAGGGCCCACACCCTCCAGTGCCACGTACCTCTGTCCCTCTTGTGGCAAAACCTGCGGATCCCGCATCGGCCTGCACAGCCACATGGCTATGCACCGCCGCAACACACCCCAATAAATGTCCATACATTTAATTTGGAGCAACGTCATCATCGCAATCGATGGACTGCCATAACGTGTGTGTGTGTTAGTATTGTGTATGGACTCTGCCCGCCCTGTTGGTCTAACCCTAACCCTGTGGCGTTGAATGATTTTGTTTGCATTTGCCATGTGCTTTTTGTTTTCGTCCTGAAACCCGCCCTCACCTGCCTGGTGCCCCGCCCTGGCCACACCTGCTCATTAGCTGCTTGTCGTCCTGATTGAGTTTCCCTGTCCCTTGTTTTCTCCCTGCCAATGATTTGCCTTCCCTCTGTTATTTAAGTTCAGCCCACCAGTTAGGCTTTGTCAGATTGTACCACAAAGTTTGGTGAGATACTCTGCCCGTTTTTGCTCTGCCTGTTTCTGCTCTGCCAGAAGACTTTGGATTCTCTCCCTCATGATTTTCTGTTTTGGATTTTTTCCTTGTTGTGATGGAACTTTGCTTTGATCTTTTATGCGTTACATTTTTGACTCTTGACAAGTCTGCCCTTTGTTTTTTGAATCCTGAAGAAAAGGAATAAATATTTTTTCCAATTGTATCTGGTCTGCACCTGGGTCCTTATCTGCAATCCCTAACAGTACAATCTGACCACGATGGACCCAGCAGACCTGAATCATTTGAGGGCTGTTCTTGAACAGCAAGGAATTGTTCTGGGAAGACACCAGACAGTCATTTCAAACATCAGAGACCTGACCGACCAAAACCAACAACTTCAACTAGCCCGATCTGTAGCCACACCCCCTGGACCAGTCCATGAACCCCGACTGCCTCCTCCTGAGAAGTACTCTGGTGAACCTGGAACATGCCGTTCCTTCCTCTCTCAATGCTCTCTCATTTTTCAACTCCAACCGGCCACCTTCCCCTCTGACCATGCTAAAGTGGCCTATGTGACCACCCAGCTGTCTGGCCACGCCAGAGAGTGGGGAACCGCTCTCTGGGAGGCCGGATCACCTTCCTGCAATGACTTCCAGGATTTTTCATCGGAGATGAAACAAGACTTTGACCTCTCCAAACATGGACGTGAGGCTGCACGTGAGTTACTGCACATGCCGCAGGGGAGCAGGTCTGTATCAGATTATGCCATTCACTTCCAAACACTTGCAACCTCTACTGGCTGGAATGCTGACTCTCTGTTTGATACCTTTCTGAATGGGTTGTCTGAGGAGATTAAAGATGAGCTTGTCTCCCACGACCTGCCTCCCACCTGCGAGGACCTGATTAAACTGGCCATCCGAATTGACGTGAGGCACCAACAGCGCCGCCGTCTGTGAGTCTTCGGGAGCTCACCTCGGGTGTCTTCAGACCCCGCTGCCATCCAACCAGCTCCTCGGTCCGCTCCGCTGTCCGCTCCTGACTCTTCTGGACCAGAGCCTATGCAGATAGACCGCACTCATCTAACCCCAGCTGAGCGTCAGAGAAGAATCAACTCACAACCCTGTCTGTACTGTGGCCAGCCAGGACACTTCCTTGCCACCTGTCCAGTAAAAGCCAACGCTCACCAGTAAGAAGAGGGGTACTAGTGAGCGCAACACCCACACAACCCTCCTCAACACAACGCACTCTCCTCCCTGCCTTTCTGGAGTGGGAGAACCAACGACAGGAGCTGGTGGCATTAATAGACTGCGGTGCCGAGGAGAATTTCATTGACTGCTTTGTGGCCCAGTGGGGCTTGCAGACTAAAGACCTCAGGACTCCACTAGTGGCCAGCCTGCTGAATGGTCAGAGGTTGGCCAGAATCACACAAACCAGCATTCAAGTGAGTCTGTCTTTCTGGCAACCATCATGAACAGTTAATTTTTTATGTAATTGATTCTCCACAAGCCCCCATGGTCCTTGGTCACCCATGGCTAGTTAAACATAACCCACATATTGACTGGATAAGTAAGAGGATTGTGGGCTGTAGCCCATTCTGTCACTCTGTCTCCTTCAAGCCCAGACTCCACTGTCCCTGGCCCCCAGACTCTCTGAAGAATTCCCAGATCTATCCGGCGTTCCTCTGGACTACAAGGATATCCAGACCGTCTTCAGTAAATTCTCCACAAGCCCCCATGGTCCTTGGTCACCCATGGCTAGTTAAACATAACCCACATATTGACTGGATAAGTAAGAGGATTGTGGGCTGTAGCCCATTCTGTCACTCTGTCTCCTTCAAGCCCAGACTCCACTGTCCCTGGCCCCCAGACTCTCTGAAGAATTCCCAGATATATCCGGCGTTCCTCTGGACTACAAGGATATCCAGACCGTCTTCAGTAAATCCAGAGCTGCCTCGTTCGCCCCACATCGTCCCTATGACTGCGCCATAGATCACCTGCCAGGCACGTCTCCCCCTAAGGGGCGCCTCTATTCTCTGTCCCGACCTGAAACTGAAGCCATGACCAAGTATGTACAAGAGTCCTTGGCTGCTGGCATAATCCGTCCATCCTCCTCTCCTGCAGGAGCTGGTTTCTTCTTTGTTGGAAAGAAGGATGGCTCTCTGCGCCCATGCATTGACTATCGGGCTCTCAATGACTTAACTATTAAGAACCATTACCCTCTCCCTCTCATGTCCTCAGCCTTTGAATTGCTTCAAGAGGCGTCTGTTTACTAAGCTTGATCTTCGGAATGCCTACCATCTAGTCCGTATCCGCGAGGGGGGTGAGTGAAAGACTGCCTTTAACACCACCTCTGGCCACTACGAGTATCTCGTCATGCCTTTTGGCCTGACCAATGCCCCAGCTGTCTTTGAAGCTTTAGTAAATGATGTTCTCAGGGATATGCTCAACCAATTCGTCTTTGTTTATTTAGACAACATTCATTTTTTTCAAGTCCCTACCTGACCATGTCTCCCATGTCCGTAGAGTCCTGCAACGCCTGCTTGAGAATCAGCTTTTTGTGAAGGCTGAGAAGTGTGAATTCCACCAAGACAGTCACCTTCCTGGGTTATGTGATCTCACCTGGAGCAAACGAAAGTCAAGGAAATGCTGGAGTGGCCTCTGCCTTCAAATCGCTGGGAACTCCAACGTTTTCTAGGTTTTGCACATTTTTACCGCTGTTTCATCCGGAACTATAGCATGTTGGCAGCCCCCCCACACAGCTCTGACCTCACCTTCCGTCAAGTTCACCTGGTCTCCTGCGGCAGAGGGAGCTTTTCGCACCCTGAAGCAGCAGTGCACCTCAGCACCCATCCTCATTCAGTCAGACCCCAATCGGCAGTTCATTGTGGAGGTTGATGCCTCCGAGGTTGGCGTTGGAACAGTCCTATCCCAATGCTCGCCTAAGGACAACAAGGTCCATCCTTGCGCGTTCTTTTCTCACCGCCTCACCCCTACTGAACAGAACTACGACGTTGGCAATAGGGAATTGCTAGCTGTGAAACTGGCCCTCGAGGAATGGAGACACTGGCTGGAGAGGGCCTCTGTTCCGTTCCTGGTCTGGACTGACCACAAGAATCTGGAGTACATCCGTACTGCCAAAAGGCTCAACCCTCGCCAAGCTTGCTGGTCAATGTTCTTCTCAAGGTTCAATTTTACCTTATCTTACCACCCTGGCCACAAGAATGTGAAGCCTGATGCGCTGTCCCGGCGGTTCAGCCCCTCTGAAAGACCCCAGGAACCCGACACCATCCTCCCTTCACATTGTGTTGTGGGCGCAGCACAATTTGGGATTGAATCTATTGTGGCTGCAGCCCAAACTAATGAAGCCGGGCCCAGTCAATGTCCTACTACGCCTCTGCATGTCCCTAGCTCTGTCCACTCGCAGGATTTGCAGTGGGGCCATTCGTCCCAGCTCTCTGGTCATCCTGGATCCAGACGGACTCAAGCCGTCCATGAAGTGACTTTGACTTTGTCCAAGCGTGTGCAGTCTGTGCCCAAAACAAGACTTCCACCGACCACCTGCTGGCCTGCTGCAACCCATTTCTGTCCCTAAAAGACCCTGGTCCCATGTTTCCCTTGATTTTATCACGGGTCTGCCCCCATCAGATGGTAACACCACGATCCTCACTGTTGTCGACCGCT
Organism: Micromesistius poutassou; assembly: GCF_964030765.1. Taxonomy (NCBI): domain Eukaryota; kingdom Metazoa; phylum Chordata; class Actinopteri; order Gadiformes; family Gadidae; genus Micromesistius; species Micromesistius poutassou. Next base: position 23,229,694 of record NC_140273.1, on the reverse strand, counting down.
TCTCCAAGTCAGTTCACTTCATTCCCTTGCCTAATCTCCCTTCTGCCAAAGAAACAGCCAACTTAATGATCCAGCATGTATTTAAGTTACATGGGCTGCCTGTTGAAGTTGTGTCAGACAGGGGACCACAATTCATGTCCAGTTTCTGGAGGGCCTTTTGTAAGCTGGTTGGTGCCTCTGTGTGTTCATCCTCTGGTTTTCATCCCCAGAGTAATGGCCAGACCGAGAGGGTGAACCAGCAATTGGAGACGGTGCTGCGCTGTGTTGCTTCCCAGAACCCCACCATCTGGAGCCAACAGTTGCCTTGGGCACAGAGTATGCCATTAACTCTCATATCTCGTCGTCCACTGGTCGATCTCCCTTCGAGTGCTCCCTGGGTTACCAGCCGCCACTTTTCCCAGACCAGGAGAGGGAGGGAGGTGGGTGTACCGTCTGCTGAAGCGTTCGTCCGCCGTTGTCGTCGGACGTGGAGACGTACACACTCAGCCCTTCTTCGCTACTCAGCCAGGATGAAAGCTCAAGCTGACAAACACCGCTCTCAACCACCACTTTATCGCCAAGGACAACGCGTGTGGCTCTCGACCAAGGACCTGCCCCTCAAGACCGAATTCCGTAAGCTCTCTCCCCGCTTCGTCGGCCTCTTCCAATTACTAGAGTAATCAGCCCCACCGCAGTCCGGCTCAAGCTTCCTGGCCCCCTTCACTGCATTCACCCTAGATTCCATGTCTCCAAAGTCAAGCCATTCATCTGTAGCCCCTTGCATCCTGCCCCCAAATCCCCCCCCACCCCCATGACTCTGATGGGTCAGAAGCATACACTGTCCAGCGACTGTTGGATGTTCGCAGCCGGGGCCGAGGACTTCAGTACCTCGTGGACTGGGAGGTCTATGGCCCCGAGGAAAGGTTCTGGGTCCCCACTCGGCACATCTTGGACCCAACACTTCTCAGTGATTTCCATCGCCAGTGTCCCAAGCCATCTAAAGGGACGCCTGGAGGCGTCCATTAAGGGGGGGGTATTGTTAGTATCGTGTATGGACTCTACCCGCCCTGTTGGTCTAACCCTAACCCTGTGGCATTGAATGATTTTGTTTGCATTTGCCATGTGCTTTTTGTTTTTGTCCTGAACCCCTCACCTGCCTGGTGCCACTCCACTTCCTTAATGTAGGAACGAAGAGACATGGGAGTGGAATGGTTGCGAGGCCGGGGTTGATAAACAGGAGTTGATTATGATGATCCACAGGTGTGTATGGGGGAGAAGGTGGAGTCCGGAGAAGATCCTAGCTCCAGGATCTACAGCAGACACCGTAACAGTGACGTGGAAACTCTAAGCCTAAGAGCACAGTGTACGCTGATACGTGATAACATGACCTGTTACCCGACTGCAGCAAGTGCTACGACCACCAGTGGTTTTAAGTTTTTCTGCTACAGGATGCCTTTGTGGTTTTCCTGTGTACTTCTCAATCATTTATTGTAAGCATGTTCCATTTCCCATTTGTTGAGAGGTGCACAGAGTGTGGTGGTGTTAAAGTTCCAGGAGCGATTTGATCAAAATGCTTGAGACAGACAACATGGACACCGAGTGCAAATAATAAAGGGGTTTACTGAGGACTACAAAGGAGATATGATGGCAGGCTGGGCAACGACAAGGAGGACGGGGCAGCAGGCTGTAGGTCTGAAAGGGTTCAGCAGCAGGTGGGCAGTGGGAAGCAGCGGGCTCAGCCACAGGCCAGGGTTTATTTATTCCAGGGGTTCTCAACGTTTTGACAGCTGAGGGCCAATTTAGGAACCCAAAATTTGACTAATAATTTGACTAATTTGACTAATTTAATAAAACAGAAAAAAATCCCATTTGTAATAATTTTAATGACCAGGTTGCATCTCTACAGTTACATGTATTGGTCTGCGTCCAGTATAAACACATTTTAAATAACAAATTAGGCAAAAAATGGCACAACTTGAGAAAACCTTGAGAAACATTGTAACTAACACACAATCCCTGGGGTTCTCTGCCCCCTACAGTCGGATTTGGGATATAACAGTCCTGTGTGCATTTCAGAATAAAAACTTACTTAGAACAGTCAGTCTCAGTGTGCCTTCCTTTCTTATCAGCATGGACCTTATTCAGGAGCAATTCCAGCTACCAAATCACCACAGGAAAACCTGCAGAGACACACACACACACACACACACACACACACACACACACACACACACACACACACACACACACACACACACACACACACACACACACACACACAGGGATGGGGAGAAAGAGAGAGACTTTTAAAATAGAAGCTTACCAAACAATTCATTATCATCACTAATATCTCATTGCCTGTCATCAATAAGCTTGTCATTAAATCACACAATATTTGTTACTAGGTCAACATACCTTTTTGTATTGGCGTGGGATTTGTGGTGCTGGAAGCCTGGATCTCAGCTTGGATTTGTTGATGGCCATGGTGGAGAAGGTCTTCTCACAAATATATGTGCTCCTGAATAAAGAGACCATTCTGATGGCATGCTGGCGCAGTGCAGAGTATGTCGCTGGGGAAAGTCCTTTGTAGAACTCGATGAGATTCCTGTCACGATATGCTGCTCTGGCCTCGGAGCTCTCCTGTAGGTCGATGAGCTCAAACTGCATTTCTGCAGGCTCTTCCGCAGGGACACACGAGAAAGGATTTTGGAAGAGGTTGATTGACTTCTCGTGGTTCCTGAAGTCAGAGAAGCTCGAATTCCTCTCTTAGTTTTTTTATGAGGTTTTGGTTGTGGTCTGAACGCAGGTGACGCAGAATGTGGCGCCCATCTGTGTCTGTTTCATCTATGAGCGCCTTGCAGGCGGGAAAATGGGTTAGATCTGTCTGTTTGAGCTGTCCCTGCAGCAGTTAAATTTTTCTCTGGAAAGCTTTGACGTTGTCAAATAGTGTGGAAATAAGCTTCCCATGGCCCTGCAGCTTCAAATTGAGATTGCTGAGACAAGTGTTCACATCAACAAGGAGCGCTAGGTCACAGAGCCATTTAGTGTCACTTAGCTGTGTCAAATCCTGTCCTTTTGACTCCACAAACTCTCTTATTTCCTTCCTCAAGTTAAAAAAAACGCTTCAATGTAGCACCTCTGCTCAGCCACCTGACAGCAGAGAAGTATATAACGTCACCAAAATCTGCCTCCGATTGCTCCAAAAAAGTCTTGAATTGGTGGTGATTCAGACCTCTAAAAGTCAATGAAATCCGTCAACGGACGTGTACAGTGGGTAGGGGGCTGCGGCAGAGACTCCAGACCCTTGGGGATAGGGCCTTCTGCGTGTCCGCCCCCACTCTGTGGAATCAGCTCCCCCCCACATCCTCTGTGCCCCTTCCGTGGAGACTTTCAAAAAGTACACGAAAGCACACCTTTCCTCTGAGGCCTGTGGCCTCTAACCCACAACCCCACCCAGCGCCTTGAGCATTGGCCAATGAAATTCAGCGGAAACCATTGTGGTTTCTGCAATGCTACTTTTTGAATTCACAGACACACGCATACACGCACGCATGCACAAACCTTCATACACACAAAGACATCTATATGCACATAACCCCATGAACAAGAACAGACAACATGTCCATGCACACACTATATTGACCAGGATGTGAGAGATGAGGAAGAGATCAAACTAACCCTGAACAAAGGGTTTCTGTGAAAGTACAAAAGCCTTTGCTTATTCAATAGGTTTATGACACTAAGGATCCAGGCTTTACTGCAATGGGTCAGCCAGTGAGCCACAGCAATATTAATTCCAGGTTTGCACCTGGCCAAAACTGCCATAGGGTAGGGGTTTGATTCCCTCTGGGGTCGCCCATGCTAAGAACATATGAAAACACAGCATTGGAAGACGGTTTGGATGAAAGATTTAATTGCATAATATTGAGTAAACATTATTCTTTAATATCATTCTTAAATATGAACATTTGCATTGTACAAACAAAAGAGATGCCTTTATTAAAGTAGAAGTTTAGAAATTCCAATTCTGGTTTGTCGCTATAACTGCAATTTTGTGGTTCAGAATTTGAATAAATGTAATTAAATCTAGAAACAGAATGAAACTCAGGTCATCTCATTGTTCTGACAATCACACCTCACCGAATACGCAAAGAGATAACCGCAACATTTCCACATGGACAGCCAATCACAAGTTGTTTTTAATATCTCCGCCTTCAGTCAAAAGTAAAGTTCAGTGAAAGTATCAAATGTCTTTACTCCTCAGCAGATCATCAACATGAGCTGGATGTATGTCTTTCTTCCTGTTATCTTGGGTAAAATATTAATGTTTACATTTCTACTTCAATAATACAAGAGTTGTATATGATGTCCTGTGTAATGATTGATTGGTATTTGGTGTTTTAAAATCACATTGATATAGCATTATATGTTGCTCCATATTGCTGCACATTTTATCTTATTACTAATTGAATATATTTTTAATTCTAGGTGCTGTTGTGTCCTGTCAGGACGTACTCTCTAACCCAGTAGTGGAGCTGACCGTGAGACCAGGAGAAAACGTTACTCTATACTGTGACTGTAAAGTCTCGGCTAACGTAAATTTTGTTTGGTACAGGAACTGTTCTCATGAAAATCAGCCAACACTTACTCTGAATTGGAAGGACAGAGATCTTGGTATTTTTGATTATGTAGAGAATGGAAACCATTTCTCCCATTTAAATATGCAGTGGAACGATTCGTCAAACTCATTCAACTTACTGATTAAGAACATCACTGATTCTCACCTTGGTCTTTACTACTGTGGAACTGAAACTCAAAACAAGGCAAAATCTATCTACACATATGGTAATACAATCACAAGGATTTTGTTTGGTAAGTGGACTTTTTTTTGCTGTCAAATTCATTATATTATATAAATAGAGAAAACTTTTTACTATAGAAATGTATTATGAATTCAAATTATTATCAGATGTAGGGATAATATGCAAACGTATTGCATGTCAAGAACTTTTAAAGATGGGTAGGAAGTGCTGATTGGAGACATTTGTGCCACTTAATAGATTTACCAATTATACCATTACATTTACATTCACAATTCCTACAAATATCCTGCATTTTTAACTGCAGATTAAAGTGCATGACATTTGTAGAGGCTAGAAAGCGTATTGATTCATTCAACGTTTAATTAATTTATTGTCATTCTTCTATTATATTCAAAAATGTATTTTAGTTATTCATGAAAATATCAAACTAAATCAACCAGCATCCTTCAGCCAAGCTTTAGGCCCTTTCCCTCGAGGCGACTTACCCCCGGTAATGAGTTCACCGACGGGGAGAGGGGGGAGCGACCAGGGCTGAGGTGGGCTCTGATGGTTGTTTAGTGTGGGGGTCTAGAGACACGTCAATGTGGTTCTAGACCCCGGGCCTGACTGCGTCGTGTGGACTGAGACTGAAATCGGCGATGACGGTGGGAACAGCCAATGGGACGAAACAAATGATCCTCATAACGGATGAAGAGGACGTGTTCCCCTGAGATTTGAGTTTTCAGTTTTCAGAGATGGAGCAGATAATGGGACAGTAGTCATCGTGTGTGTACCCCTGCATGCTCCCTGTTGACCACCACTGATCGTCCAGACCAGTCGTATAGTGTCTAACTGCCAAAGTCATTCCCACCTTTAATAGCCACTAGGGGGCGTTCAGGAGTTCTATCCTGAACAATGGTCAAACAAACAGAACTTCTATCAACCAAGATTGTAAAAAGGTAAGAACTAGCACTGCTGATTTGTACACAATGATATGTCCTTAAATATCCCTATGGTGCAGGTGCTGGAGACCCTGGTCCTGCTGGTCCTGCTGGTCCTGCTGGTCCAGACTGTGGACCGTGCTGGATGCTGCTGGCCATCCTGTGTCCCTCCTCTGCTCTCCTCTCTTTGTTCCTCTACTTCCTCTGCAGTCACATGGGTAGAACATCATGTGCTTCTATTCACTGGAAGTCTTTCTGCACTTCATTTGATTGCGTTGTCTCTTGTAATTCTAACTCAGTCTGTGTTTCAGTTCGTGCCGTAAAAGACCGTGGCGTCTCTCAGGAAACGGGACCTTTACCACCGCAACATGAGGTATCTGATAGTACAGCTCTCCCATTAAATGATATAAACACCCTGTTCTATTAAGAAGTGTGCTCAGTAGTTGTACTGTCCTAATGTCACGTTGTGTCCGTCTCTCACACGCAGGAGGAAAACTACAGCCGTGTGTTTTATGCTGTGTTGAAAACTCCACAACACAAAGGACCTCACAGCTTCTCCGCCCGCAGTACGAGTGGGGTTTGAGAGGCGGATTGGTTAGGGTTCCACCACATCCACACAAAAACACAAGGTCACACACACAAACACCCACGCATGCAGGCACACACATTTTTGTATATATTGAAATGACCTTGTGATTCTTATCATTTTGATACCTTAAAGTTTATACAACTTTTTTTTATTTTTTTTTTTAACCTTTATTTATTCAGGAAAGATCCATTGAGATTAAAATCTCTTTTTCGAGGATGTCCTGAGGAAACAGGTACAAGCAAACATACACAACACGTTCAAGGTAACAAGAGACATTTGACATCAAAAACAAGCAGCACAATTACAGAATTAAGTTAATTGTCACAGGTGCAGCTGGTGACTAAAAGTTCTGAGATTGAGCATTTGAAGCAAGAAAGAGGGATGAGAGAGCCCAATCTCAGCCTGGTTTGTAGGTCATTCCACGACCATGGCCCAAAATGGGAGAGGGTCTTCATCCCTAACACGGTCCTCATATGGGGGACCTTAAATCGCAGCCAACTGTTGGCTCTAAGATTGTGTGGCAATTAACTTGGATTAATTGCCACACAATCTTAACTTGGATTAATGCACTGTGTATTAGACAAAAACATTGAAATACATTTGTATATCATTGTATACCCAAAAGTAAGCAGTCTAATAATTACTATTTTAGAAATAAATAAAGTCCAAAAAGTATCAAAATGCATTTTCTTTTTTAAATACTTGCTTTCCTTCTTGATTTGAGTCAGTAAAAATAATAATTTTAGGTACATTACAGAGATACAGATGTACATAATCATATTTACTTTCAGGTCATATTCCTCCTATTAAGTCCATCAATGTCCGACTAATACTCTCCTAAGAAATCACTATGGGATAGATTATATCTCAATCGCAATATATATGAATATACAGTATACTGTATGTTCATAAATTAATAAAACCCTGAGAAGTAAAACATATTACCGGAATGCCAATTTATTAAAACTTCTCGATCGAGGTCATGTTGCTAACGGAGACCAGAGGTTTGCGTTGTTCAGCTAGAGGATGCTAGCGTGGTTTTCCTGTTCCTATTCCTATTCTCAGTTTATTGTCTTTTTTTCATTGAGGTGTCACGCAGCTCAACAACAACCATTTGGTTGTTGGTCGGAGCACCGCCTTCCTCACATCCTCTTAGTGTTGATGTCTGCCCAGCTGCTGAACTCTGACAGTTGGACTCTCTTCTTTTTAGGTCTCTGAGAACGTAGAGGGATATCCAGTGTCGCAGAACAAAGGCCGTCTTCATCCTGAGAGAGACAGTTTGACATCTCTCCTGCTACCTCCACAATATAATTGTAGGAGCCAGAACGAAGAATGAGAAAAGTTTCTTTCATTTGGCATTTTTGTGTTTCTCTGAGTTATCTCCCTCTAGTGGCTGGACCATGCGTGTGACCTGGAAGTCTATATAAGGGCGACCCTACCTGGGGGGAGGGGCTGGAGCAGGAAGACAGTCTTTGACCTTGTGCCAGAGAATAGGACTAACCCTATCTTTGAAATCCTTATTTTGAGTTACCGGCAAGAACTTTTGAATTTTGTATTTTCATTGAGTCTAATTAAACCATTTGGAATTGTTCATCCTTAAACCACACTGGACCTGAATTTCTTTGGATTTAATATGTCTGGTATAAGTGTCAGACGATTGTCTGAATTCACCAGTGTCAGTATAGCTATAACTACTTACCATGGATGGTTCTCACATGTATGAAGTTAAAACCACAACCACTAGGAATTTAAGGAGGGGACAACTAGGAACTGGTTGAAGCGGTTCTGGAACCTGATTTCCTGAGTTCTATTTCTTGAGTCAGGTGTTGTCTGATAAACTCTGGGGTCTTTAGAGGCTGGAGTTGGTACAGGGTAAAGATGTGGAACAAAATGAGTGCTCATGCAGTTGTTGCTATTTTAATCTTAATCAATCTCCTTTTCTTACACTAGGCCCAAAATAGATCAAACTATCCATACATACGAAAACAATACCCATACATACGTAGGCACGGACAGAAACATTCAACTTGCATTATGCAACTTTGGAACTACAAGGTTTCTCAAGAATAAAATGCGCCCATCCACAAGTCGTGACAAAACGCAGGACCAGGGTCTACAGCACCTGGGGAATGTGTATCATTGTTATCTTATAAAATTTGTTGCATAATTGCAGAATATTCCATTTAATTTACATTTGTGACTTTGCAAAAACACAAGCATGCAAATCAATAACAATGTCAGTACAGCTCTTATTTTTTAATCTTTGAACCAGGTGAAGGATTTTTCTGTTATCTTGCTATGATTACTTAAAGCTATGTCGTCTCTAAACCAAGCGTATACAATGGGTACGTTAGTCCAATTCACCACATTGGAGAGAGTAGTCTCTGCTCCCTCCTCCCCAAACCCCAATCTCACGCGGGTTGCCATGTTGACGGCACTGAACAAATATGGGTGCAAGCCGAGCCAAACGTTTGCAATTGATTTATGTTTTGCTGTGCTCTAAACTATCTCTATCTCCATCTTAGTCTCCATCTAAGTGCAACTCCAAGATGAACCCGTGTTCTAGCACAGCTCTGGTCAGTGAGCTCAAGGCTTTTTGGGTCGAGTAGAATCTAAGACAATCTCAGTTGATCCAGTTATTTAGCTTGATCCCATGGTCGCACCCCGGCTGCTGAGTCGCCTGGAACCCGGGCTGGGTGGAGACGCTCGAAGGCCCTGATAAGGGCTGGACCCAGGAGGTCCAGAGTGGGGTGGTGTTGTAGTCCTCTGGACCCAGGAGGTCCAGAGTGGGGTGGTGTTGTAGCCCTCTGGACCCAGGAGGTCCAGAGTGGGGTGGTGTTGTAGTCCTCTGGACCCAGGAGGTCCAGAGTGGGGTGGTGTTGTAGTCCTCTGGACCCAGGAGGTCCAGAGAGGGGTGGTGTTGTAGCCCTCTGGACCCAGGAGGTCCAGAGTGGGGTGGTGTTGTAGGCCTCTGGACCCAGGAGGTCCAGAGTGGGGTGGTGTTGTAGTCCTCTGGACCCAGGAGGTCCAGAGAGGGGTGGTGTTGTAGTCCTCTGGACCCAGGAGGTCCAGAGTGGGGTGGTGTTGTAGTCCTCTGGACCCAGGAGGTCCAGAGGACTACAACACCACCCCACTCTGGACCCAGGAGGTCCAGAGTGGGGTGGTGTTGTAGTCCAGTCCGAAGTGCTCCTCATGGGGAACATGGACACAGTGTGTGAGTGTTAATAACAGTTACGCCTCTTGTCTCTTGTGGTGCGTGTGTTTGTGGGTTTGTCTTGTTTTCAATCTTCCCCACAGGTACCTCCCCTCCTTTGTTCATGATTGGAACCAGGAAGTATTGAAGCCACACACAGAGGAAGGTTATTTCTCTCTTTCGCTACATGGGGTTAGTACACGGACTGGTAGTCGGACTGGACACAGGGATAGCTTGAATAACTCAATTAGGCTACAGGCCAAGCACGAATACTGACTCGTTATTTCTATATTACGAAAAAATATATTTTGTTATATTGAAAAAAAAAGTGGTGCGAGTCCCTTCAGTCGTCCTTTATCAAGATGGACAGACAAGCTAAAGGCCAGAGGTGTCCTACTGTAACCGTCTCTGACCTAAAGGCCAGAGGTGTCCTACTGTAACCCTCTGACCTAAAGGCCAGAGGTGTCCTACTGTAACCCTCTGACCTAAAGACCAGAGGTGTCCTACTGTAACCCTCTGACCTAAAGGCCAGAGGTGTCCTACTGTAACCCTCTGACCTAAAGACCAGAGGTGTCCTACTGTAACCCTCTGACCTAAAGGCCAGAGGTGTCCTGCTGTAACCCTCTGACCTAAAGGCCAGAGGTGTCCTACTGTAACCCTCTGACCTAAAGGCCAGAGGTGTCCTACTGTAACCCTCTCTGCAGGCACAGATCTCTTACTCTATTGTGCTTCACTCTTTGGGGAGGTAAAGAAAATCAATCACAATCTTCTTTTTCTTTTTGACATGAAATCTTACCACTAGACCTTACCACTAGAGGTCAGGGTGAATAGACTGATCTATCCAGCAAACATCTAGGTGGACACTCCCACTTGTGATGTCACTAAGACACAGGGCAGGTTTTGAAACCAGTTGAAATGTCCATTCACAGACACACCTGGTAGGGGCCCTTTGAAGAAAAAGAAAAGCATTATCTTTCACAGCAAACTACAACTTGTGTTTTTGAACTAATATGAATGATGACATTCCTACTACTACTAATACCAACACTAATGACAATAACAACTCAAAATTCAATCAAATCAAAAATCTAAAAGTCTTTGCCTTGCTCTGGTTCAACAAACATTCTGTATGAAAACCACAATTATCTCAAACTCTCACACTTATCACAAACTTAACTATCACAAACTAAAAAAGCCACATCTATTTGAATATTGAAATGTACTCCTGCTCAATCAATGTTTATCCTAAGCTTCTGATGATTTATCTTTACCCAGAAGCTAATTGGTTAAGGTTGGTTAACGGCTTTATGGCAAACAGAGAAGAAAAGGGGCAGAAACCCAGCTTTGTCTGTGTGAGCGGCCTGTGAGCGGCTGGATGATGGACAAGAGAAAGATGACGACGACATCCAGGCTTCCCACTTTTCCATTGATTTATTATTACTGTGACAAATAACAGCACATATAACAACAGGCTGTAATATCCTCACATAGCCACAAGGGAACAGGACCAAATATATAAGCTGTATTAACCGCACATGGCCACAAGATGGCAGCACACATAATACACTAGGAGGCGGCTAGCCAATCAGAGCACATTACGCACACAAGCAGGGGAGGGTAGAAACTCTACAGGCAGCGTATCTATCATATATCCAGCTAAGAGTCGCTCCACGCGTGAATTATACAATTCCTCTCCTTTTGCTTCATAGATAATAGACCAAAACCTAGACCAAATAAAGTGAGTTAAAAGCGATCCTGTGTCGGCGGCCTTCTTCCTCAAAGAACACAACATTACAGTTTCCGTAACAGTCACAGGTTAACAGAAGAGGGGGTCAGAGTTACCACCAGCAGCCCAGGCAGATGGTAAATGGCGCCTTATATACCAGGCCACCGGTAATTATCCCTGGCCTCTTCTACTACAGAGGGAACATAAAAATATCATCGCATGGCTATCTCACACCACACATTTAGAACACCCCCTCCTCCTATCCCGCCACTTGGTCTCTCCCGGAACCCTGGAGCAGACAGGTAAGTGTTAACACACACAACTTCACTTGGTACATGTACAGCACCCACTTCCACCCGATATTGCCCCACACATATTTACCCGTCCCACTGCACACGCTTCATACTATGTTCTTCTTTCCATTACAGTCTTACATCCGCACCTGGCCGAAGCCATACAATCATCTGCGGCCACACGGTCTAATAAATAACTCAATCCCTATTCAATAAATAGAGTAATTTAAATATCTGTATAGACTGTGCAAATACGCAATGTGCAACTGTACTGTGCAAACTTTGGCAAATAAAGTGCTATTGTGACTAAAGTGCAAAGTGCTGTTATTCCTGTACCTTTAAGTGATTGTGCAAAAGAACAATTACCCACATGTGCAAAATATACCAGTAACGAACTGCCCTTCGTTACAGTCTGGGATGGTTATCTGACAGGAAGAACAGAGTGTGTTGTTTGTTGTTGCCTGATTCTACAGCGATTACCCATCGTATTAACACAAACATGTGTATATGAGGCAAGAGAGATTAAAGTCAAGAAGATGTGTGGCTCAAGCCTGGAGCTTCGACAGGATCTCTCCGTTGACCTCTCAACCTTCCCACCTTGCAAGAGGGTCCTCTTACAGCACATGAATAGAGTAAACTTTCAAGTATGCACCTGGAAGAGGTCTCATGAGCACTACCCGGAAGTCCCAAGCCCGCTCAACCATGGACTTCTAATAAACACAGAGACAGGCAAGCTAGAACCACTATGGTTTGAGGGCGACGTCATCCCCAAAGCCCTTGTTGATGTCTTAGCAGAAAAGGATTCAGATGAAGATGACTTGACTGATGAAATCCATACGAATATAGTTGAAGATGAGGAAGAGGAGGAAAATGATGATTGAGAGTTCATATTCTACTCTTATACAATACACTAACATGACCAGTTGTCGAAGTACAGCATGGATAAGCAGCAAAAATATCTAAGAACCAAATAAATGTTTTCTATTTTATGTTTGAGCTGTATTTTTGTTTCGGCATTTGGCTATAAAGAACGTTTACTCTATTGAAGGTTGGCTTTTTGATAACAGAATGCACACTAGAGTCATCTTTATTCACTTAGCAGTACATAAGTCAAGTCTCAACTCTAGTTTAAGATATTGTTCATATGCAAAAAAGATATGCTTGATCCCATATTGAATGGTAATGCATGAAAGTTATATTTTCTCAGATTTGAGGTACAGTGGAGAACTTTGGTCATAGCAGCTGTAATCCTCTAGATAGAAAGGTCATCTTGGAATTAAAATGAAGCTTATAAACTCAAGAAGTTTTTCATGTAATGTCCTGAAAGAGTTTAACATTTTAATATTTGGATTGTTTCTGTAACTGAACTCATGCAGAAGCAGAAGTGGTTAAAGAAAATTACGGAAGAACAATACAATCTGCATTTCTTGCAGATAATCTAGTGAATGCTGATAGTTGATAGGAAATTGCAAAGCATTGCTGAATATGTAGAATTGTGAAATTAATTCTCAATTCTCCCACATCATGCAGTGCAACTTTTATAGGAAGTACGACAAAACTAAATGAAATAAGCGTGGACTTATATTTCATTTTAAAAACAACTGACCATTGTGTCCTCATATTGTAAACCTAACAAAATACACCTAACATACTGAAGTTCATCAAAATCAACGCAATTGTGGAGAGAAACGGGTCAAATTATATCATGCTGTCAAATGGGGGTCCACCTGTACACCCCGTTACTCTGGAGGTTGCGTTATAATGATGTGCGCTATAGCAAAGGTTAATTGATCTGTTTTTAAGAATTTGTATGAAATGTAAAATCCAAATTGAATTAAAAAGGTAAAAAACAAATAAATACAAATGTTGATTGTAAAACTAATCAGTGTTATCATCATTTTTATATCTTCATAATAGGCAGTTTGTAATGAGGCAACCCCTGGAGCCAGTAACCAAAACTACATACTTGATTGCCAAGCTGGCAGCTTTGAAGAGTTTATGTTGAGTCCTGTTTAGACTATGTATGTTAGACAGTTTGTGTGTGTGTGTGTGTGTGTGTGTGTGTGTGTGTGTGTGTGCGTGTGTGCGTGCGTGCGTGTGTGCGTGCGTGCGTGCGTGCGTGCGTGCGTGCGTGCGTGCGTGCGTGCGTGCGTGCGTGCGTGCGTGCGTGCGTGCGTGCGTTGTAGTAGCAGTAGTAAAGAGAGAGAATGAGAAGGAAGGTTTGTGTGGGGTGGACATTTGCTACTGTCATATGCTGCACTGTCTCTCTTGCATGATTTACTGATGAAGCATCTCACTTTCCTTGACCTCTTTCACAACATGTGACACTACGTTTGGCACATTGTATGGGTCACTTCTTATATATTCATAACAAGGTAATACAATGTGTAATCAAGTGATGACTGATGAACAGTAACGTAAATGCTAAATGCCCTAATACCTGTTGATACTACAACAATGCAAAGTATAGGCTCTTAACCTTGCAGTGCACATATCATGTAAGATTTGATTTCTCAATTTCTTTGCACAAAACTCTGCAGAAAGTGCCATTTAATGGTTTGGTCAAATCCCAATTCAACCGCTGGTAGTGGTAGTAGTAGTAGTAGTAGAAGAAGAAAGAAAAAAAAAAGAGAGAGAGAGAGTATCTGGAGCATGGATCTGATAAGTCATTGTTCAGCAGAACTGGGTATAAAACACAGAGAGTCCTGCCAAGGTTACACTCACAGAAAAAACAACGACATGTAAGTACTTTAATAGTTAGATATTAGAAAGAGGACACATTGGTCTACGTTATGATGCATAGATTGTTTGAGTTTTTATGAAGTTACAGGGTTGGAGTTTGAAATAATGTTTGAAGAATAAAAAAGGCAGCATCAGATTAGTTGATTACATCACACACTCTAAGTGGAGGAATACACACCCATTATAAACTCAGAAAAGGGGTGAAAGCAGCGTAAAAGTTAAAATGTGATTGTTCAAAAACTGTAAAACATTTTTTTAAAGTAGAATAAAGTTGAAGTCTTGTAACCCGTTTAAACTTTAAATGAAGTCTGTAGCTGAAATAATGCATATGGAGCATTTCAAAGCTGAATAGGATTTCAGTATGCCGCCCATTGTTAAAAATAGGTTGTTTGTAAATTTCGACCTTACTTTCTTTCAAGGAGTAAACATTCACAACATTTCTTGTTGAATTGACCTTCAAATCCCTGAAAAAACTGATTCTGGGTTGTGGACGTGTGGGTGACAAATCTGTCTGCCCATCCACTTCGAGCCTAATCCAAATAACGAAAGGAACGCAGAAATAGGAGGGCCCTGCAATGGCTCTGGCGAGAAAAAAAAAGCACAAGACTGCAGCATGTATTGGATTGAGTAGTATAAAATACTAGTGCTTTATATTGCATACTGTCGGTATTTAATACAGTCACAGGATGCCATACATCATCAAAATACTCTCAGTATATATCAGTTCTTTAAGTAGGCCTACTTTAAGTAGGCCTACTTAGTTGTTAGAAAACAGCTCTAAAGTATTTTCTACTCTTTGGTAACGTATTAATGCCAGAGTAGATCTAGGAGCCAGAAGTGGGGGTTGCACACATCTGAGCCTGCTTGTGTTTCCAGATAACCAGAGTAATGGCCGGGTACCAGCGCTGCATCTCCCTGGCCGTGGTGTGTCTCTTGCTGTGCCACGACTCCCTGGCCTACGAAAGTACGGCGTGCAATTCCGAAGGAACACAGAGTGTCCACGACAACTTCCTCAAAAATCATGTCCCCGACGGAGCTCCACAAAACGATTTTCCGGCTCACTGGCAGAGCTTCCTCGGAGAGCCGGACCCAGCCCGGCCCACGCAGTCCTTCCTGAGACACAGAGACTTGGACAGGGTGTTGGCGGTGTGCAGCGACAAGGAGGGCCGGCAGTACACCGGCGCACAGCCAGAACGAACGACCCCGATGACGAGCCTGTGCATTAGCCAGAAGAGATTCACGTTTTACACTGTGCGCAGTAATCAGGTCAATAAAGAAAACCCCTACAGCGTCGAGAAGGAGTTCAAGCACGTGATTCTGGCCTGTGACAAAGTGGGTGCCGGTTGTCTGCCCACCCACTTCGAGGGCCAGGGCCGGAACGACAAACAACCTGATACCTCGGCAAAAGGCTGTCAAGGCGGCACAATTGAACCAAACCCAAACAGAAGGGTTAGGCCTAGAAAAGGAAAGAAAAATGCTGCTTCTGCATCATTTATCGTTCCTTTTTGACCACAGTCGTTCCTTTTTGACGACAGGGGCTTTTAGTCATCATATTCATATCAATCCTATATTCATATTAACTCTTTTTTTCAAAGCTTAATATTTTGGAAGAATTGAGCGTGTAGGCCTACTACTAATTTGACAAATGTGGTATGATATGAAAAGTGTTCCGGTCTGTTTGATTAATTCTAAGTGTAAACATTCAGAATTATATATATATATATAATACTGAATTGACCTTCAAATCATTACATATAAATAAACAATATATAATATACTGTATGTATTTATGAAAATCAACTTGTAGCCTGATTAAATAATTTGGTAGACTTTCTGCCACATTCTCTCGACTTATATAGCCAACTTGAGTATTTGTTCCCTGTAGGCCTACTGCTTTCCTTTTCTGGCTTTCTGTGATCTAACCCATCTCTTCTCTGAGTCACTATTGACCCTTCTGCCTAATGTTAAATGAAGTTCTGCAATAAATTCTGCCTAGTTAAACTGGTCGTGTGTGACTTTCTTTTGAGGTTCTCCAGGGTGACCGGGCCCCTCTGTCTGGGTTTGGTGGAGTTCACGTATGCCAAGAGATGAATCGTGGGTTTCCTTGGGCTCTGTCGCCAAACTTGGGCATTCTATGGGGGAAATAAAGCCAAAGATTAGTTTTCGTACGTTGAAAAGTTGTCATGTATTAAAGACTTGCAGGCCTGTGTTCTCTATGGATCATGAGACGTGTGTGTTTGTAGCTGGATTGTGCGCACATTAGTAGTGGTGGTATTTGTAGTAGCAGTAGTAGTACTCAAAGTAGTAAGAGGTTGTAGCAGAAGCAGTAGTACTAGAAGTGATGGTAGTAGTAGCAGAAGAAGTACAGTTTATCTTTGCAATTATCGCGTTATAGCGAGATCTAATTATTTCACATTGTTTTGCCTGAAAATAAATCGTATTTATTTTGTATAAATTACAGTGAATGCAGAAACAACCACATTCATTCAGTGCAAAGTTATTAAAGGAAGTACGATGGAATAAAATGAAGGTTGTGTTGTAATGATGTGCGTTATAGCAAAGGTTAAATAGGTAGTAGTAATAGAAGTAGCAGCAGTAGTAGTAGTGGGAGAGACAGAGAGACAGAGAGAGACTGAGAGAGAAGAGGAATGGAGATGGAGAGAGACGAGAAGAAAAAGAGAGAGAGAGAGAGAGAGAGAGAGAGAGAGAGAGAGAGAGAGAGAGAGAGAGAGAGAGAGAGAGAGAGAGAGAGAGAGAGAGAGAGAGAGAGATAGGCACAAACTGCTGGAGGTTTAATCAGCCAATCAAAATGAGCTGTGGTCCAGTATCTGGAGCATGGATCTGATAAGTCATTGTTCAGCAGAACTGGGTATAAAACACAGAGTCCTGCCAAGGTTACACTCACAGAAAAAACAACAACATGTAAGTACTTAAATAGTTAGAGATTAGAAAGAGGACACATTGGTCTACGTTATGATGCATCGATTGTCTGAGTTTTTATGAAGTTACAGGGTTGAAGTTTGAAATAATGTTTGAAGAATAAAAAAGGCAGCATCAGATTAGTTGATTACATCACACACTCTAAGTGGAGGAATACACACCCATTATAAACTCAGAAAAGGGGTGAAAGCAGCGTAAAAGTTAAAATGTGATTGTTCAAAAACTGTAAAACATTTTTTAAAAGTAGAATAAAGTTGAAGTCTTGTAACCCGTTTAAACTTTAAATGAAGTCTGTAGCTGAAATAATGCATATGGAGCATTTCAAAGCTGAATAGGATTTCAGTATGCCGCCCATTGTTAAAAATAGGTTGTTTGTAAATTTCGACCTTACTTTCTTTCAAGGAGTAAACATTCACAACATTTCTTGTTGAATTGACCTTCAAATCCCTGAAAAAACTGATTCTGGGTTGTGGACGTGTGGGTGACAAATCTGTCTGCCCATCCACTTCAAGCCTAATCCAAATAACGAAAGGAACGCAGAAATAGGAGGGCCCTGCAATGGCTCTGGCGAGAAAAAAAAAGCACAAGACTGCAGCATGTATTGGATTGAGTAGTATAAAATACTAGTGCTTTATATTGCACACTGTCTGTATTTAATACAGTCACACGATGCAATACATCATCAAAATACTGTCAGTTCTTTAAGTAGGCCTACTTAGTTGTTAGAAAACAGCTCTAAAGTATTTTCTACTCTTTGGTAACGTATTAATGCCAGAGTAGATCTAGGAGCCAGAAGTGGGGGTTGCACACATCTGAGCCTGCTTGTGTTTCCAGATAACCAGAGTAATGGCCGGGTACCAGCGCTGCATCTCCCTGGCCGTGGTGTGTCTCTTGCTGTGCCACGACTCCCTGGCAGGCAAAAGTATGCCGTGCATTTCCCACAGCACACAACAACAGTTTGACAACTTCATAGACAATCATGTCCGCGATGGAGCACCAGAAACCGATGATGCCAAAGAGTGGTACAAATTCCTTGGAGAGCCAGACCCCAAACGGCCCACCCAGTCCTTCTTGAAGTACAGCGACTTGGCCAGTGTGGAGGCGGTGTGCAGCAACAAGGGGGGCCGGCAGTACTCAAGTGGCACGGACAAGTGCATCAGCAAGCAGGAATTCACATATTTCACTGTGCGCAAAAATATATTTAGTGGTCCTGTCTACTACGTCAAAAAGGAGATCAAGCACCTGATTCTGAGCTGTAACAAAGTGAACAACAAATGTCGGCCTACCCACTTCGAGGCCAACAAGCAGGACAAGCCTGATGACAGAGCAAAAGGCTGTCAAGGCGGCCCACCGTAATAGACATGTCCTTGGTGGTTGCTGTAGTCTGCCCTGTTTCTGCCTCTCTGCAGTCAGACGTTCCTTATTGACAGCAGGGGCTTTTAGTATCCATGCTTGATATTAATCATATTTTTCAAAAGCTTAATATTTTGGAAGAATTGAGCGTGTAGGCCTACTACTTATTTGACAAATGTGGTATGATATGAAAAGTGTTCCGGTCGAAAAGTGTAAACATTCAGAATAAAAAATATATACTGTATATATTTTATACTGAATTGACCTCCAAATCCACACATATACATATAAATATTAATATGTATATATATATATATATATATATATATGTGTATGAAATACTGTATGTATTTATGAAAATTAACTTGTTACCTGATTAAAGAGTTCGGTAGTCCAGCTATGTGCCACATTCTCTCAACTTGAGTATTTGTTCCCTGTAGGCCTACTGCTTTCTTTTTCTGGCTTTCTGTGATCTAACCCATCTCTTCTCTGAGTCACTATTGACCCTTCTACCTAATGTTAAATTTCTGCAATAAATAAAGTTCTGCAATAAACTCTGCCTAGTTAAACTGGTCGTGTGTGACTTTCTTTTGAGGTTCTCCAGGGTGACCGGGCCCCTCTGTCTGGGTTTGGTGGAGTTCACGTACGCCAAGAGATGAATCGTGGGTTTCCTTGGGCTCTGTCGCCCTCTATCTTTTCCGGGGGCCGTGAGCCGGAAGTAGAAGGAGACGGTATACGTGTTGTTGTCGCTGCCGGAAAACGAGAAACAGCGATTTATTTAGAAAGGTGGCGCAGAAGATTGAGGAAGCCGGTGAATGTAGTTAGCCCCTATAAGAACTGTGTCCCGGCCGCGGGAGCGCGCATGGCATGCATTCAGTAAAGGTGGAAGCACACAAACACTACGCTTCGATTTCACCCAAGGCTGAATTAAAAGTACATGTTTTCCTAAATGTGGGTCGTCAACGAGGTTGTAAAGTAGTAACTTCGGGCACATCTGTCAAAATAAACATTTTTTTCTTCTGACCTTTACAATCTTTATTCATTCATTGCGCCGTGACCGAACTGACGGGGATATTCTCTGATATTATGAATCTTAAAGACCGGCATGTACACCCGGACAATTGCAGTTGTCCAATTGCGGAGCATAGTCGAACTATGGCTTTAATCAGATTAAGCTATGCACGCTCGCAATTACGCACGCACGCAAGCACGCACGGACGCACGCTGGGGTGTGTGCGTGCGTGCGTTTCAATATTGACCAAAATAATCGTGATTATGATTTTTTCCATAATAATGTATGATATGAAAAGTGTTCCGGTCTGTTTAATGAATTCAAAGTGTAAACATTCGGAATAAAAAAAAAATATATATATATTTTATACTGAATTGACCTTCAAATCCATACATTTACATATAAAAAAATGTATATATATAATATACTGTATGTATTTATGAAAATCAACTCATAGCCTGATTAAATAATTTGGTAGACTTTCTGCCACATTCTCTCGACTTATAAGCCAATTTGAGTATTTGTTCCCTGTAGGCCTATTTATATGAAGTTCTGCAATAAGTTCTGCCTAGTTAAATTGGTTGTATGTGACTTTCTTTTGAGGTTCTCCAGGGTGACCGGGCCCCTCTGCCTGGGCTCTGTCGCCCTCTATTGGTCACAGTACCAAACTTGGGCATTCTATGGGGGAAATAAAGCCAAAGATTAGTTTTCGTACATTGAAAAGTTGTCATGTATTAAAGACTTGCACATGCAGGCCTGTGTTCTCTATGGATCATGGGACGTGTTTGTTTGTAGCTGGATTGTGCGCACATTAGTAGTGGTGGTATTTGTAGTAGCAGTAGTAGTAGCAGAAGAAGTACAGTTTACCATTGCAATTATCACATGATAGCGATATCTAATTATTAGGGTGCCAAGCACAAAGTGTGAAGGCAACCTATTGTAATTAGGGGTCCTACGAAATCCGTAGGAACCCTATTGTATTCGTTTGTATTATTATTATTTTTAACCTGACTTTTTGGCTCCAAAAGTTATAAAAATTGGCAGGCTCGTAGAACTCGTAAAATTAGTCGTGGAATAAAAAGATGGGCAAGAATAACACATAGGTGGCGCTATAACAAGGCCCAGGAATTCAACAGGCTGCCATTACCACTAGGAAGGTGCAATTTGCATGAAACTTGTTATATATGCACCATTTGTTATGATGAACAACTTTTATATTGCAACCCACATGGTCAGACCATTGGGATATAGTGCAGTGACCACAACTTGACCAAACACCCACACATTAACTCCTTTTGTGCCGAAAGTGGGAAAAGCTGCAAAGTCGGCACACATATACCAAGTAACTGCGGGCCTATATGGTGTTAAATTCATAGCAATAAGGCAAAAGACGGCAGAGATATGCATTTTAAAGTGAAATACATGCATATGTATACAGCTCTACAACACGTTTAAACAGCTCTGACATTGCATCCAAAACACGTAGGCTCAGCTGTTAAGAGGAGAATATGGCTATTAAGAGGAGATTCCATAGTATACCCATGCCAATTTGCCAATTTGAAGACTATATCTAAAAAAACAACCAAAAAACATTTGTTTGAAGTTCTCCCTTCTGAACTCTACAACGCAGGCTGGGCCTTAAAGCGGTACACACGTAATTTTGCTAACATCCGTTTGACAATGGATTTTGACACAGTATGCTTTTGAAACATGATTGGTGATTATTTAGTTTTTAAGGCATACCAATGCAATATTACCATACCGACCAAGCTCACTATACGTCCACGTAAATACTGTTGGTCATACGGTCATACTGTCAGTCATACGGTTATAATGTCGGTCATACGGTCATACTGTCGGTTATACGGTCATACGGTCAGTCATACGGCCATACAGTAGGACCCCTTCATGGTTGCTTGCAACTATATTTATCTTATATATAGAAGCAGTCCAAAAATGCAAACTTTGAACAAGCATAACTCGTAAACGCTTTAACTTAAAGTCATGAATATTTATTCCCACATGCATATACTTATGGTGAACAAATATGCCTCAAGAACTTATGATATGACTTTATTTGGATAGATTTACGACTATCTTGAACTTTGTTAAAAACACTAAATTCCCTAAGGATTCTAGGTTTTTTTACTTAGACAAAAATCCGTTGGCACATATCTATGGACCAATGTCTTCAATCCGACATAAAGCGAAGTCTGTACAATAAAGATTAAAGCACCCAGGAGCCATTGACTTCTAAAAAGTGTGTGGTTTAAAATGCATAAAGACTTAAATGCTTATATCAATATCAAAATGGACACCTATGATCTTGAGTCCAACACAAAAGTTGTTCAAAATCAAATTCTAAACAAGATAAAGTCAACATATCTTCAATTAGGGCGTGGCATCGAGATGGGCGTGGCCTGTGACTAAAATCACCACAGTTCATAGACAGAATGTTTGATTTGAGCAGAACCAACTTAGTGGCTGTTGAGGACCAAAGTTCCAACTGCTCAAGTAAGATCAAGTCGATTGATAAAACAACATGGCCGCCAGAGGCTCAAAATCGTCCAAATTGAACTTAACACCAAAAGGCGGGGTTAACTTAAAGACCGGGTAAACCAAATTCAGTATTTTTCTTCTTATCATATTAATTAGGCCTTAAATGTGTCCCTCAAAACATGTAACAAATATTTTTCCCATTCATCATTTCCTTGAGGAGCTAGGCCTCAGAGAATGTTCTGTGTGCAGGTTTAAAATGGGCGGGTCTACATCGATGACCGCGTTACGTAAAGCGGTCATACTCACATAAACCCGCCCCCTGCTGTCCATTTTCAGCTTTGAGATTGGGAGGGGCTGGACCTCTCCGGTGATGGGCGTGGTTTCCTGGCCTGCAGCGCACACGCCCCCACCGTCCTGAGCCTGGGGTTACTGCTCATTTTTCATCAACTTTGAAGCATAATTTTATATACTTCGCGATTTTTTTAGTCCTTCAAATTTGGCAGGGTGGTTAATAATATATTTTCCTGTGGTATTATAAACTCAAAACCCATAATTATTCTTGGTTTACCCGGTCTTTAATCTAATCATCATCAAACTTGGTGTAGTCAAAGGCACACGGGTCAAGATGAACCTCTCCAAATTGTATCAATATCGGGCTATAGGGAGAGGTAAAACAATTAACTGAAAATGAAACCTCTCCAAATTGTACCCATATCGGGCGATAGGGGGAGCTATATCAATTAACTGAAATGCAGACTTTGGACGGCCATATTTTCTGACCCCTTTCTTCTACAGTCAGGAAATCCTGTAGACATTTGTATCTCCTCATGTTGAGTAAATGTTCCTGGGAAACCCAGAACTTGTAACAAAATGGCAGCTGGCGCGTCCAAATTAGCCCAATCAATGTTAAGTGAGTAAGGGAGGGGTTAACTTGAGTCAATCATCACCAAACTTGTACTTAAAGAAGCATAGGTCAAGGTTAACCAGGCTAAAGTTAATCAAAATAGGACTATAGGGGGGCGCTAAAGCGATCAATTGAAAACTTTAAAGACTCATAACTCCTCAGCCTTTTGACGTATGGTCATGAAAGTTTGTTTGCCTATCACCAGATCCAAGCTGAGGCTATGCCATAACTGTCAGTTATGTTATTTTTAAGGTGTGTCAAGGAAATGTTTTCAAGGGACAGTGATGGTAGCTTCCAAACAAGTACGTTTACATTCCACCTATGATTTAATTAGCCAAACGTATTACTTACTTCCTGATGGACAGGTTGGTTGCTCTTAGTATGCAGAGAACCATTCTGCCCCAGCCATTGCCAAATTTAGTCAAACATTATGTTTTCG
This sequence comes from Micromesistius poutassou, assembly GCF_964030765.1. Taxonomy (NCBI): domain Eukaryota; kingdom Metazoa; phylum Chordata; class Actinopteri; order Gadiformes; family Gadidae; genus Micromesistius; species Micromesistius poutassou. The sequence goes on along the minus strand of NC_140273.1, from coordinate 23,206,282 downwards.
CTTGTTATCTACCTGGAAGGATATGGAGAGAGAGAGAGAGAGAGAGAGAGAGAGAGAGACTGCTGGAGGTTTAATCAGCCAATCAAAATGAGCTGTGGTCCAGTATCTGGAGCCTGGATCTGATAAGTCATTGTTCAGCAGAACTGGGTATAAAACACAGAGAGTCCTGCCAAGGATACACTCACAGAAAAAACAACAACATGTAAGTACTTAAATAGTGTAACATATTTCAGCCATAATATTCTCCCATAGCCACATAGAGTAAACATAACATAAGCTGATCATACATAGATGAAAGGGGGCGGGCTTTTAAAGCCACAGAACACGCCCACCTCTACCTGGCTATTTAACTCGGATTCCGCCATTTTATAATCAGAATCTCTTGGGCGGCGTATCGATTAGATGTAAAGCTTAGAGACGCTCCACGCGTGTTATATACGATCCCTCTCCTTTTGTTTCATAGACGATAGACAATAGACCAATAACCTTAACCAAATAAAGTGAGTTAAAAGCGATCCTGTCTCGGCGGCCTTTCCTGGACTAAAATATCATAACAATAGTTACATATTAGAAAGAGGACACATTGGTCTACATTATGATGCGAGAAGAGAAGTAAAAGTTGTGGAAGTTACAGGGTTGGAGTTTGAAATAATGTTTGAAGAATAAAAAAGGCAGCATCAGATTAGTTGATTACATCACACACTCTAAGTGGAGGAATACACACCCATTATAAACTCAGAAAAGGGGTGAAAGCAGCATAAAAGTTAAAATGTGATTGTTCAAAAACTGTAAAACATTTTTAAAAAGTAGAATAAAGTTGTAACCCGTTTAAACTTAAACTAAATTAAAACTGCGCGCAGTGATGAACGGGACCTCGTACCGGCTTGCGGCCGCATCACGTGCGGTCCTAACATGTGCACACTTGTCAGCGCACATGTTACGACGGCACGTGACACGGCCGCAAGCCGGTGCTCGGTCCCGTTCATCACTGTGCACAGTTTTAATTGAAATTTTTCGCGAACTTATGTAATTTTAATATTTTGCGAACTTATGTAATCTGTAGAAGCAGATGAGATAAATTCCCTAGGAGGAGTTTGTTGAAATACAAGGCGAAAAAGTGAAAAAATGCAAAAAAAAAAAAACGCAAAAAAAAACGGCCAACTTTGACGGCACGCCACGGACATGCCCTTCAACGTACAGTCACAAATAACACGGCGTTGGTTCAGCTCCATTTTATGACTGTACTGACCAAATTTTAAGCAGATCCGATAAATTCCCTAGAGGAGTTTGTTGAAATACAAGGCGCAAAAGTGAAATTTGCCGCCGAAAGTGAAAAATATAAATGCAAATAGCTGACTTCCGGTGGGTTTTGGGACATGGGTCCAATGGGTTTTTCTGTAGGTATTGGTACGTTATACGTGCCTACCGATTTTCATACAAATTGGTGAAACATGGCGCAGGGGCTGCTTTTTAAAGTTCCTGTAGGGGGCGCTACAAACATGACAAACACGAATTTTGGTATGTGAGCTACAGGCACCAGTTTACACGTGTCCTGTGAATTTCATATTCATAACTATTACGTCTCCGCAGAGTGATTTAGAGCCTCTGGCTGCGCGCAGTGATGAACGGGACCTCGCACCGGCTTGCGGCCGCGTCACGTGCCGTCGTAACATGTGCGCTGACAAGTGTGCACATGTTACGACGGCACGTGATGCGGCCACAAGCCGGTACGAGGTCCCGTTCATCACTGCGCGCAGTTTTAAAGAAGCGCAGTTTTAAAATTTTTGGCGAATTTATGTAATTGCCAGTTTTGCCTCGGTTCCTAACAAGATGTGGGAGCACTGTGCAGCTGTGTATTGTGTGTATGTACTGTGTATCAGTGGAATTACTAGGCTGTTTTAAAAACAATTCAACTTTCCGACGGTCCTTGAACGCCCCCTGTTTACCGCACGACAACAGAGCAACAGGTGAGTCGACAATTCACCATGACGTCACACTATGTTCTTCCGGGTGGCAAAAGCCGATGCATTCTCTGATGGCGTTCATCACTGCTCGCAGTTTTAAACAGCGCACATGTTAGGACGGCACGTGACGCGGCCGCAAGCCGGTGCGAGGTCCCGTTCATCACTGCGCGCAGTTTTAATTTAAATTCTTTGCGAACTTATGGAATTTAAACTTTTTGCGAACTTATGTAATCTGTAGAGGCAGATGAGATAAATTAACTAGGAGGAGTTTGTTGAAATACAAGGCGAAAAAGTGCAAAAATTCCATTCAAAACGGGCAACTTTGACGGCACGCCACGGACACGCCCTTCAATGTACAGTCACAAATAACAAGGCGTTGGTTGAGCTCCATTTTCTGACTGTACTGACCAATTGTGAAGCAGATCCGATAAATTCCCTAGGAGGAGTTCGTTCAAATACAAGGCGAAAAAAGCGAAAATAAGAGCACGGAATTCAAAGCGGCCGACTTTGACGGCACGCCACGGACACGCCCTTCAACGTACAGTCACAAATAACACGGCATTGGTTGAGCACCATTTTTGGAGTGTACTGACCAATTGGGAAGAAGATCCAATAAATTCCCTAGGAGGAGTTTGTTCAAATACAAGGCGAAAAAAGCGAAAATAAGACGACGGAATTCAAAACGGCCAACTTTGACGGCACACCACGGACACGCCCTTCAACGTACAGTCACAAATAACACGGCGTTGGTTGAGCACCATTTTCTGACTGTACTGACCTATTGTGAAGCAGATCCAATAAATTCCCTAGGAGGAGTTTGTTCAAATACAAGGCGAAAAAGTGAAATTTGCCGCAGAGAGTGAAAATTAATAAAATAAAATTTCCGACTTTTGGTAGGTTTTGGGGCATGGGTCCAAGAGGCTTTTCTGTAGGTATTGGCATGTTGTACGTGCATACCGAGTTTCATACATATTGGTGAAACGTGGCGCAGAGGCTGCTTTTTAAAGTTCCTGTAGGGGGCGCTACAAACACGACAACCACGATTTTTGGTATGTGAGCTACAGGCACCACTCTACACGTGTCCTGTCAATTTCATATTGATAACTATTACGGTCTCCGCAGAGTGATCGACCCTCCTCTGGCGGCCATGTTGTTTTGCCAATAAACTTCATTTTACTTGAGCAGTTAGAACTTTGGTCCCCAACGGCCAGTGACTTGGTCCCGCTCAAATCAAACATTGCGTCTATGAACTGTGGCTATTTTAGTAACAGGCCACGCCCATTTCGAAGCCACGCCCCATTTGAAAAAATGTTGACTTTATCTTGTTCAGAATTTGATTCTGAACAACTTTAGTAGAGGGGTCCAAGATCATAGGAGTCCAATTCATGTAGATATGTGCAATTTACTATTTTTGGGGTGAAAAACACACCCCTTTTTGAACGCAATGGCTCATGGGTACTTTCTACTTTACTGTACAGACTAATCCTTATGTCAGATTGACGATAATGAGTCATAGATCATATGTGCCAAATGATTTTTGTGAAAGTCGAAAAACCTGGGATCCTTGGGGAATTTACTGTTTTTAACTAAATTCAAAATGGCGGGAAATCTGGCTACCGGAAGTGCTAAGTTAGTATCTGCAAATTTGTTCATCATGAGGATTTGCATGTGTGGCAAAAGTTTCATGAGTGTAGTGTAGTCCAACGGGTGACGAGTTACGCTTGTGTAAATGTTGAAATTTTGGCATAGTTGGTATAGCGCCACCTTGGGGCCAATCTGAATTAGACGGCTAGAATATCAAATTTTACAGCAGTCCCAACAAATATGCAAAATAAAAATGAGTTTTCGTATATGTTCAGGGGGGGAAAAATGCAAAATGCAAGCCTGGTCCAGCTGGGAGACCGAGCTCAAGCACCTGCCTCGCGTTGCCTTCCCACGTGCATACGTGCCGGCAGACGTCAACCAAGAAGGCGTCACCCGCGAACTGCACATCTTCGCAGACGCATCAGAACAGGCTTACGGAGCTGTGGCATACATGAGGACTGAGGACGCCGACGGCCACATACACCTGTCATTCATCCTCGCACACTCACAGGTAGCTCCCAAGCGCATGCACTCCATTCCATGCCTGGAGCTCTGTGCCGCTCTTGTGGCTGCACAGCTGGCTTGCGTCCTCGAGCGAGAGCTCACCCTGAAAGTGGCCTGTACTGTGTTGTGGTCAGACTCCACCACAGTGCTAACCTGGTTACACTCCCAGTCTTGTCGTTATAAAGTGTTTGTAGGGGCAAGAGTAGCTGAAATAAGAGTTAACAGAAAGCTGTGGCTGGCGCTACGTAGATACAGCGAATAACCCTGCTGATGACCTGACAAGGGGGAAAGCGCTTGAATCCCTTGTCGAGCCAAGCCGGTGGTCACATAGACCCCCGTTCCTGCTCCAGAGCACTGACACCTGGCCGGAGCGGCCCAACACAGAACCGCCCGAGGACAACATAGAGCTCCGCAAGGTCGCGTTCTGTGGAGTAGCAGCCACATCGCCTGAGACGACCAGCGCGGAGTTCCAGACCTGGCAAGCCCTCATCGACGCCACAGCTCAGGAAATCCAGCCTCTTCAGCTCTACCCCCAGTGCAGCTGAGTACCAGCAAGCAGAGGTAACCACTCTCCGGAAAGCATTCCTGAGGACTAGGCAAGGCAAGGCAAGGCAACTTTATTTATATAGCACTTTTCATACACAAGGCAGACTCAGAGTGCTTCACATATAAACATTGTCATACAATAAAAGAAAACAATAGTTAAGTAAAAAGTAAAATAGATAGAAAATAAAGGCAAAGTTTAAAAAACATTTTAGAAAGGCAGAGTTAAAAGAAATGCATTTTAGAAAGTGAGAAAATAAAGGCAAAGTTAAAATAATAAATATTTAAGATTTAGCAGAAAGCTAAAGCAAACATAAAAGTCTTCAGTCTTGTTTTAAAAGCTGTCAGAGTTGGGGCAAGTCTTAAATCCTCAGGGAGTTTATTCCAGCTATTTGTTGCATAGTAACTAAATCCTGCTTCCCCATGCTTCGTGTTGACCCTGGGGATAATTAACAGATTGGTCTCAGAAGATCTTAGTGGCCTAGAAGGCTTATGTAGTGGAAGCATATCAGTTAAATATTTTGGCCCTAAACCATGTAGGGATTTATAGGTTAGCAACATGATTTTAAAATCAATTCTCTGACATACAGGGAGCCAATGTAATGATTTAAGAATTGGTGTAATATGTTCACATTTTTTGGTCTTTGTTAGAACTCTAGCAGCGGCATTCTGAACAAGCTGTAGTTGCCTTAGAGTTTTTTTTGGGAGACCTGTAAGGAGACCATTGCAGTAATCAAGTTTGCTAGTGATAAAGGCATGTACAAGTGTTTGTAAGTCTTCGGTAGACATGAGCCCTCTAAGTCTTGCTACGTTTTTAAGGTGATAATATGCAGATTTTGTAACTGATTTGATGTGACTGTCGAAATGTAAATCTGAATCCATGATAACCCCTAGATTTCTGGCTTTCATTGAGGTTTTCAGGGACAGAGATTGAAGGTGTTGGGTAACTTTAAGCCTTTCGGTTTTAGCACCAAATACAATTATCTCGGTTTTGTCCTCATTTAGTTGAAGGAAATTTTGGCACATCCAGTCTTTGACTTGCTCAATGCACTGGCACAACAGATCAATGGGCTGATAGTCATTTGGTGATAGAGATACATAGATTTGTGTGTCATCAGCATAGCAGTGATGGTCAATATTGTTATTTTGCATGATCTGCCCTAGTGGGAGCATGTAGATGTTGAATAGAGAGGGTCCTAAGATCGAACCTTGTGGGACTCCACATGTCACGTTTGTTGATTCTGAAACAAAGTCGCCAATGGAAACAAAGTAGTTCCTATTTTGTAGGTAGGACCTAAACCAATTTAAGACTGTGCCTGAAAGCCCCACCCAGTTTTCTAATCTGTCCAAAAGTATTGTATGGTCTACAGTGTCGAATGCAGCACTGAGGTCTAGTAGCATTAGTATTGAGATTTTGCCAGAGTCTGTGTTAAGACGGATGTCGTTTACAACTTTAATAAGGGCAGTCTCGGTGCTGTGAAGGGGTCGAAATCCAGATTGGAAGGTGTCATAGCAACCAGTTGATGCCAGGAAGTCACTAAGTTGCTGGAGAACAACTTTCTCAATGATTTTACTTATGAAGGGTAGATTTGATATTGGTCTGTAGTTGTTAATAATAGAGGCATCTAGGCTCCGCTTTTTTAAAAGGGGTTTGATAACTGCGGTTTTTAAGGCTTTTGGGAAAGTGCCTGATTGGAGAGAGTTGTTAACTATTTGCAATATGTCTATTGCTAGGCAGTCAAAAACATTCTTAAAGTGGTTGGTAGGTAAAGTATCAAGGCAACAGGTGGATGGCTTCAGTTGTGTCACAGTTTCCACAAGAGTTTTAGAGTCTATGACATTAAAGCATGTCATTGCCATGTTACTTTTGCCTGGATATGGTGGTAGTCCAGCATTTTTGTTTAAAGTGGAGACATTGATGGCGCGTCTGATGCCTTCAATTTTATCAGTATAAAATGCTGCAAACTCATTGCATTTCTGAGTGGAATGAAAGTCAGGTGGAATTTGTGTTGGGGGCTTGGTCAGTCTGTCAACAGTTGTAAATAGGGTTTTGGCATTATTAGTATTGTTTTTAATGATATTGGAGAAATGTTTCTCTAGCACTTTTTAAGTCTAAATTGTAGGCACAGAGGCTCTCTTTATAGATGTCATGGTGAATATGAAGTTTTGTTTTACGCCATATGCGTTCAGCCTTCCTGCATTCTTTTTTCTGGGCTGTTACAAAAGCAACTTTTCTCCAAGGTGCCTTTTGCTTTCCAGAAATCGTTTTAACCTTATAAGGTGCAATGACATCTATGACTTTCAAAATTTTCAAATTAAAGTTTTCTAAAAGATCATCAGCAGAACATGGGTTGAGAGGTGGTAGCAAGGAGATGGCCTTTTTAAAAAGTATATTAGAATGTTCATTGATATACCGTTTTTTGACAGTATTTGATTTTGTCTGTATGTCGGGAATAAAAGATATATTAAAGAAAACACAGAAATGGTCAGACAGTGAAGGATCAGTCACAGAGAGATCTGAAACATTGAGACCCTTTGTGATAACCAGGTCTAGAGTGTGCCCCTTACAATGAGTAGCCTCTTTCACATGTTGAGACATTTCAAATGTGTCCAAAATGGTAAAAAGTTTTTTTGCACACTTATCATTAAAATCATCAGTATGAAAATTGAAGTCACCAGTTATAATTAGACAGTCAAAGTCTGTGGAGATGCTAGACAATAATTCTGTAAAGTCATCGAAGAAATTTGCAGCGTATGTGGGTGGCCTGTAAATAATTAATAGGAGAACTCTGGGGGAACATTTCAATACAACACAAAGGTATTCGAATGATGGAAAATCACCAAATAGCATCTGTTTCCCCTGAAATACATTTTTAAATATAGCAGCAACCCCTCCACCTCTTTTTCCAGATCTACATACATCAAAAAAGTTATAGTTGGGAGGAGCTGTCTCTATCAGAACGGTTGCACTGTTATTTTGTTCTAGCCATGTTTCAGTTAAAAACATAAAATCCAGTTGAGAAGTGGTAATAAAATCATTAACTAAAAAAGATTTGTTATTAAGAGACCTAACATTAAGTAGACCCATCCTGATGGTGTTATTGATAGGCTTTAAGGTTGATTTGGGTTTGGAGGGAATACGTATGAGATTTGAGAGGTTAGCAGTGCGTCTAAGTTTCCCTTTGTTTACTCTCTTAGTGATTACAGCAGGAATGCAAAAGTTGCCATGTTTTGATGTAGGCAACCTTGGGTTCAACAGATTATGCAAAACTTCCTTTGTGCTGTGTCTACGGCTGAACCCTTTTTTGTCTCAGTAATAATCAGGACTACTATCAGTACAGGGAGGGGCGGGCTGGGGCGCCCTCCGCTTGGGTGTTATCAGACTGTGGTCATGACGTGGGGATGGTATCATTGACGCAGATGCAATTTTGATGCCAACATTTCTCAGTTTCTTAAATTCATCTGGAAAATCATAAAGGGAGGAGACAGTGGAACTGGAGTTGTCGTTGTGGCTATGGGAGAGATGAGGCTGGTGGTCATCATCAGCGGGAGACAGCTGGAGGTCAGAGGCAAAGGGGGGAGGCATGGTGTCGATGGTGTCGGGCAGGCTGTTGTCTCTCTTCAAGGTCTGTGGTCTGTCTGCTATCTGTGTGTCAGATAGTGGGACAGTAGATGTGTGGGGGAGGCTGTAGTCTCGCTTCTTCTCATGGTGGGAGAGTGAGAAGAGAAGATTGTCCCTTAACAGTTTTGAGCCTAACCTGTTTGGGTGTAGGCCATCTGCTCTGAAAAGGTATTTGCGCCCCCAGAACAAGTTGAAATTGTCAATAAAGCCCCTTCCTCTTTCATTGCATACTCTTGAAAGCCATGTATTCAGTGCAAGTAGACGACTGAATCTGTTTATTCCCCTGTCAACTGCTGGTATGGGTCCACTGATGAATGACCTAACGTGTAATTTGTCCAGTGTGTCCAATAGTTCAGTGAAATCCCTCTTCAGAAGTTCTGACTGTTCTCTTCGAATATCATTAAGTCCTGCATGCACAATAACCTGTGAGATTTTGGGGTTTTCCAATATAATTGTGGTTAGTTTCTGGTTGACATCACTAACCATCACATCTGGGAAGTAGCATGTTTTGATCTTCTTACCGGTTATATCCTTTATGGTTGAGTCTCCTACAATCAGAGTGTCTGGTTCATCTGCTTTCTGTGAGATGGGCCCTTGTTGACTTGAGGTGGCGGTGGCAGACGCATGCACAGCTCGACTCCGTGGCGACTGGTTCTTGTTCCGTCTCTGTCCCCACCGTCCGTCCGGACGCATCCTGGGGCTCAGGGGTGCACGGGTGGCAGATGCATGCGCAGCTGGCCTCTCTGGCGACAGGGTCATGGTCGGTCTCTGTTCACACCATCCGTCTGGACGCATCTCGGGTCTTAGGGGTGCGTGGGTGGGAGGCGCGTTCGTGGACTCCTGGAGTGGCAGGAACCGGTTCTTCAGCGGCATGGTAAACTTCAGCGATTGGTTAATCCGGCTGATTTTAGCTTTGGGAAGCTTAGCATTTGGCGTTGAGTGAACTTGTTGATTCACTTTGGAATGTTGTTTGGGCTTAGCGCCGACTCTGTGCCAATGAGAGGCAGTTGGAATTGTCTCTCTCTTGTCCAGCTTCGGGAAGGATACAGTGTAGCTTTGATCATCCTGTTGTGTATTTGTCTGAGCTAGCTCAGCAAACTCACCCATCGGCACTGTATCCTGGAGGAGTCCTTTGCATTTTTCTAATGCTGCTAGCCTCGCTTCAAATAGAGCCACTGTCTGTTGCAGTTTGGTGCAGTCTGTGCATTTCCCAGTCTCTGTGCCTGAGACATCCGAGTACAGAGGCATGTTGGCGATAGGAAAGTCCAAGGCTTTTGCTGCGGTCTGATCCGGTAGTCAAAGTGCCAAAAAGTATTGTTGAATCGAGCAATTGAGGTTGACAGAAACAAACTATATATTCTTAAGTATTATGATCATGAAATAAAATAAAATAAAGTAGACCTGAACGATGAATTAAGTAGTTTTTGCCACTGTCTAGCGGAGCTTCGGGAAAAAAAAGGACTACTCACTCCTTACTGCCGGGAAACCTGTCCTGGCAAGGAGCCGCCTACTCACCCTAGCCCCTGAGCTGGATAAGGCTACAGGCCTAATTAGAGTGGGGGGGCAACTCAGACGACTTGAGGGTCAAGGGGATGTTTCACCGCACCCTATTGTCCTCGATTCCTCCCATCCAGTGACACGGCTGCTCATCCGCAGGTACGATAAAGACCTGCATCATCCTGGCCCGGAGCGGGTCTTTGCAGAGCTGCGGCGGTCGTACTGGATCCTCCGTGGGCGGGAGGCAATCCGCCGACACCAGCGTACCTGTGCAGAGTGCCAGCACTGGAGAGCTCGCCCGGCTATCCCTAAAATGGCCAACCTCCCCACCGCCCGTCTCCAACTACACAAACCAGCTTTCCACTCAACTGGTGTAGACTGCTTTGGTCCCATGTCAGTGAAAGTAGGCAGACGCCAAGAGAAACGCTGGGGCGTTATATTCAAGTGTTTAACCACCAGGGCTGTACACTTGGACCTCCTCAGTAATATGGACGCTGATGCCTACCTGATGGCCCTGAGGCGATTCATCGCCAGAAGAGGACATCCCGCTGAGCTGTGGTCGGACCAAGGGACGAATTTTAAAGGAGACAGAGAGAACTGAGGGAAGCCTTCGCCAGCATGGCACCAGTCCTCCAAAACCAGCTTGCCCGCCAACGGATCAAATTCTGCTTTAACCCACCTGCAGCCCCACACTTCGGCGGAGTGTGGGAAAGAGAAATTTGTTCAGTTAAGAACACCCTCTACACCTGTGTGGGGGTCCAATCCCTGCCTGAAGAAGTGCTACTCACAGTTCTCCTAGAAGTGGAGGCTATCCTAAACTCAAAGCCACTGGGATATGTGTCTGCTGACATAGCTAAAACCTGGGACCGGGTTTTAGCTAGGTTCTACTGGCCGGGGGTAAAAAGGGACGTAGAACACTATTGCCAGACGTGCCCTAAGTGCCAGCGGGTAGCCCCTCGGTCCACGGTTAGAAACCCACTCATGCCCATCATAGAGACTCCATTCGATTGGATAGCCCTGGACATTGTGGGGCCCCTTCCCAAGACCAGCCGGGGACACGGTATATCCTGGTGCTGGTGGACTACACTACCCGGTATCCTGAAGCCCTACCGCTAAGGCGGTAGCAAAGGAACTCATGCTTCTGTTTAGCCGGGTGGGGATAGCACGGGAGGTACTAACAGATCAGGGCTCCTGTTTTATGTCCCGTGTCATGAAAGAACTGCTTAGACTTCTCCAGGTCAAGCAGCTCCGGACGTCGGTGTACCACCCCCAGACGGACGGCCTGGTGGAACGGTTTAATAAGACATTGAAACAGATGCTGAAGAAGGCCATGGACACCGATGGAAAAAACTGGGACCAGCTGCTGCCCCATGTCCTGTTCGCGGTACGGGAGGTGCCCCAGGCCTCTACTGGTTTCTCGCCGTTTGAGCTTCTATAGGGGAGAAGGCCCCGGGGAATCCTGGACCTCGCCAAGGAGGCGTGGGAGAGCCAGCCATCCCCCCACCGCACCACGCTGGACCATGTGGAGCAGGTGAGGGACTGCTTGGCCCAGGTGTGGCCCATCGTCTGGGACCACCTCAGGCGAGCACAGCAAGCTCAGGCGAGGATCTACAACCGGGGAGCCCAGCCGCGTGTCTTCCGGCCTGGAGATCTGGTAATGGTCCTGGTTCCCACGGCGGAGTGCAAGTTCTAGGCCAACTGGCAGGGTCCATACGAGGTGGTCGAACGAGTGGGAGAGGTAAATTACCGGGTACGCCAGCCCGGGAGACGTAAGCCCACCCAACTGTATCATGTGAACATCTTGAAGCAGTGGAAGGGGAGAGGGGATCCGCCAGACCCGGCACCCCTGGGGTTGGCGGCCCGACGCGGAATCCCGGTGGTCCCGGTAGGAGAGGACCTCAGCCCGGCCCAGAAGCAAGACCTCGACGACTTGGTCCTGCAGCACCAGGACGTGTTCTCCGAGCTCCCGGGTCGGACTTCGGTCATACAACACGACATCCGGACGGCACCAGGAGTGAAGGTGAGAGTTCCTCCCTACAGAATCCCGGAAGCCAGACGGGTGGCGATCCAGGAGGAGGTAGCCCGGATGCTGCAGCTCCGAGTCATTGAGGAATCCCGCAGTGCCTGGTCCAGTCCGGTCGTCCTCGTGCCGAAACCTGATGGGAGTTTCCGGTTCTGCAATGACTTCCGAAGGCTGAACGAGGTGTCCGACTTCGACGCCTACCCCATGCCCAGGGTAGACGAGTTGATCGAGAGACCAGATACCTCACCACCCTGGACCTGACCAAGGGGTATTGGCAGGTGCCATTGACCCGGATCGCCAGGGAGAAGACGGCGTTCGCGACCCCGGGGGGTCTGTTCCAGTACACCGTTCTCCCCTTCGGCGTTCATGGAGCCCCAGCCACATTTCAGAGAATGATGGACCAGATCCTGCGGCCGCACCAGGCCTACGCCGCCGCCTACATCGACGACATCATTATCCACAGTGACAGCTGGGATGTCCACATCCGCCAGCTGAGGGCCATGCTGAGCGAGCTGCGGAAGATGGGCCTCACCGCCAACCCGGCCAAATGCCGCCTCGGGTTAGAGGAAACGGCCTACCTGGGGTATCAGGTAGGACGGGAAAACGTCAGGCCGCAGGAGAGCAAGGTGGCCGCCATCAGAGACTGGCCCCGACCAACATCCAAGAAACAGGTGAAGTCGTTCTTAGGGCTGGTAGGGTACTACCAGAGGTTCATACCCGGCTTCGCCACTCTGGCCAGTCCTATGAACGACCTGACCCGAAAGGCACTGCCGGACCGGATAAGGTGGTCGGAGGCTGCCGAGAAGGCCTTCGAGCCGCTCCGGGGAGCCTTGTGCTCAGAGCCGGTACTTATAACACCTGACTTTACCTCCCCTCTCATAGTACACACAGACGCTTCGGAGGTGGGGCAGGGGAGAGTTCTCTCCCAGGTCCGGTCCGGAGAAGAACACCCCATAACGTACATCAGCCGGAAGCTCCTCCCCAATGAGAGGAACTACTCAACCGTAGAAAAAGAGGCCCTGGCCATCAAGTGGTCACTGGATAAATTGAGGTACTATCTTCTAGGTCGAGAGTTCACCCTGGTCACAGACCATGCCCCGCTGAAATGGATGGCCAGCGCGAAGAACTCCAACGCCAGGGTGACTGTGACGGTCCAGAGGACCGCACAGGAGAAGTGCCGGCTCGGCACTCGTCTGGCCTCCCGGTCAGCTGTTTACATCTACATGCACGCACGCACTACATACATTGATGGTCTGACATGTATACTGATACCGTGTGAAATCCCGAAGATTAAGAAGATCAATACACTTACTGATAACATAAAAAGAGTGGACTTCAAACGGGAAGAGGCACCAGCTACTGGCCATAGCGAAGCGGCTAATGCCACAAACATCCTGCACTTTACTTTGCGAGTTTTGCACAACGTCAATGGACATTTTAACCTGTTATAAGAATGACAAAACGATTAAGTTACTTCAATGCATATTGCACATATTTATTGTCGTGATTGTAGGTAAGGCGCCACGCTTACATAGCGAAATAGATTGGGAGATTAACACCTGTGGTTTCTTGTGCGGTTCCTGCGTCGACGGGCAAAGGATGCCGATGAGGAACAGGGACGCGGATATTGGTTCCGGGCGGAACTAAGGCCGGACCAACAGTGACTTTACTATGGGGGAGTTCCCTGTGGAATCGGCCTTGATCAAGCCTTCTGTGGTGAATTTCGTTCGTATGTTTAATTAGCTGAATGTGGCAGTGTCCATGGTGTTACACCTACTCTGAGAGTTGTAGTTCTCTGCAGTAAGAGACTACAATAGAACTGAATGTCGAAGTAGTGAACTGTTGACGTTTTATAGTTAATTACTTTTGTTTGTATTTTCTTTGCTTAATTTCATTTCCTCATTTTTGCATTTTCATGCTTTTGGACCTTCCAATGCTTGATCATTTTGTTCAAGCCCTTTTTCATTAAAAACATTGTCCTAAGCCACTACTGCCTCTGCTTCCTTGGCCAAGCCCACAGTTTTTGTGTACGCGACCCCGCTCGGTTCCGTTACAGTGACGAGGTGGTTCCTGGCACTCCAGGACTTCCGTTTTAAGGTGGACCACCGACCCGGCAAAGAACACGCCAACGCCGACGCCCTGTCATGCCGGGATGCATGCCTGGGGTTGTCCCCAGGCGACCGGAGGCTTCAGCTAACGGGAAAGGAGTGTGACAACCCGCTCCCCACCAGGGGGAACCGTGGGGTAGTGGTGGACGGCGTATACCGCCGACACTCACTAGTCGGCGGCAGAGAGCATGACTTCACTCATCGCAATCACCCAGATGAAGCACACCTGGCCGGAGGGAGAAAGAGACCTGGGGGACGGCTTAAAAGGCGACCGAGGACTCACTCCAGGGGGAACAAGAAGGACGAGCACAGTGGAAGACCGTCGATATGCCGCCCAACACGAGTCTCTCGGAGGCCGTAGTCAATAGAGTATATTCCTTGTTCACCAGTGGTTTTTTTGAATAAACGCCGACTTCGGCTTAACCTGGATCCGTGGTGTGGTGCTTGCCGTGAGTTAACAGACAATTGTGAACCGGGTCGCCACAGTGTGTCAAATCTGTGAACGTGTACAGCAGCTCTGTTTATCATGGTTTGCACATGGCAGCTCACTTTACTCATAGTGTGGTAGTAAAGATGCAAATATGTTTCATTACAGGTTTCATTAGCTTTTTATAATTATGTTTATGTTTTTAGATGCCACATGGCAAATCCTACCGTATTTCTCAGGCCGCCAAGAAGAGAGAGACAGACGACCAGCGGAGGTGGAGCTGCTGCCACCAAGTCCTGAGTTTGTTCCACGTAAGTAGCCAGTTGGTTTTTTCCATTTTTCATCAAGTTCTATGTGCACATTGAAGTTTTTTTAATTGTAAATTAGGTCAATATTTGTGTAATCTAGATGAGTAAGATTTTTCTTTCTGTGAATAGGCTGCGGTACAGGGAAACACCGTCGTGTGAAACAGTATCCAGTGTCTGTGTCTGGGAAGACACACAAGCTGTTTGTTCCTGCTAATTCTGCTGATAAGAAGGTAATTTATTGTTTAAGAATTTGTTAACAAATAAGTAAAAAACGTAATTTCTAAATAGGTTTTTCTATCTTTCCAGTTTGTTCTTATCATTGGGGATTCCCATCTGTGCCCCTTTGCTGAAGGAACGGTCGGGATTTCAAAGGGAAATCTTTCCTTCGGCATCATGTCGACCCCAGGGGCCAGCGCGTCTCATCGGAGGACCGAGCTGATCCACGGGACACTGCCGCGGACACCCAATGCACCCAATGCCCAGTGTACATTATGGCCCCCGGCAACAACCTGACGACCAGCAGTACCCATGAAGTGGCCGGAGAAGAGTTTGGGAAGCTTTTGATCAGTGCACGTCAGCGTTGGCAAAATGGAAGTTATTTTGTTTATTCTGTGTAACATTACATTTTTTGTTCAGTTATTAAAATGCGTAAATGAGGTGTTGCAGTACAGCGTACATGTATTTAAATGGAATGCCATTTTGAACAAAACTAGATTTGTATTTAAAATCTGTTATTGTGTTTTAGGTGTTTGTGGTGGACTTTGTTCCGCGTCTGACTGTTGCACCAGAACTCAGGAGCACATGAGCCGGGAGTTCATTCTGTGGTGAAGTCAATGGGTATGTTTCAAACAGATGTTTATGTTACATGTTTAATTAATCATATTTTCTCTACAGATTCATGCTTTCTTTATTTGTTGATATATGTAAGTAAATTAATGATTTATATATTTTTTTTTCATTTCTTAGGTATTGTGTACTACTCCACGTTTGAACATTTCCCCTTCAGTGAGCTGGATCTGTGGGTCAGAGATAATGTAAGTATGAATGAATGAGTGTTTATTTCGATCACAGCATCAAAATTTCAACAAAACAAATTCAAGGTAGTAACAAATACTATACAGCTGGTCGAAAAGGGTTGCGGCTGAAGCAAAGCTTATAGCTGCCGCACCCTCATTTCTCATTTCATTATTAAAAACCATAAGCAGTCTGATCGGAATGTCGCATATACATACACCCCACACACATACATACATATACCTACACAGTACGTCCCCCACCGACCATCCTATATCCACAAACCTTCACAACTCAAAAAAACAAAACAGGTCTAAATTTCCTAGTTTACATTACACATCCCATATCAATCCTATAGCTAAAAAACAGTCCGAATCAAACAAACAAGAAAACTTCATGTTTGTTGCAAAAGTAGCAGATACTGTTGATAATTTATACTTATTCGTAGTATTATTTATTGAAAGTTAATGTTATCTTTAGTGAATGTATTATTCTCCCCCTTCGTCTCCCCCCTCTGACCCGTATGTCTGGATAGAAGTGGTCAACGGCAAGAAGGTAATATTTGCATACAGTATTTGTGTTTTTCCCACTGATATTTGCAAAATAGTTAAAATTCAAAAATGTTCACCATGCATTCATTTTAATCAAATAATTGTTATTTGTCATTGCATAGGATCCAATCTGAGGAACAGCTCTTTAGTCCATCAAAAAGGCGTCTGGTTCAGCATCAGGTTTGTAGTATATTGTAACATTAATTGTTAACATATGTATATTGATTGTATATCTATGCACATTGATTTACTCAATAGCAACTGTGACTAACATTCTGTTTCTATGTTTATTTCACAGGTGGATGGACGTCCAATCGTGCTGAAGGAGTGTTTCATCCCACTCAATCCTCCTGTCATCAGCACCGTCATGTTGGCTGCAATAGATGCTGTGGTTCCAGCTCATCTTTTGAGCCCTGAATGCCCAGCTGTTCCACAAGACACAATGGTAAGCTGAAAATGTGACGTGTTGATTGAGGTCTTTTAAAACTCTATTCTCTCCCTTAAAACACTCCTATATATGTTCTAAAAGTGTGTTTGATTTTCTTTAATCAGACACCCTGTGTGGAGCAACGACCAAAACGTGTTGCCTGCAAGAGGAGACTTGCAGTCTTTATTTCATTAATGTAATCACTGAATTGCACAGTATAAATGGTAGGCACCAATAATGCAATAGTTTCTTTACTTTACTTGTTTAGTACTTTGGCAATTATTGAAAACAATAAGAAAATACATGGTTTTGTTTTGCATAAACAGGTCAAGGCGTCACCCAGTGTTGAGGAGGTGTCTCCCTCTTTGATTTGTATTTGGGTAAACATTGGTGTAAAAATATGATTGTAGGTAAAAAGGAAAGAGTTGGATTATTAAAGACTTTATTCAGTGTGGTTGATTAACTTGTATGCATAATTAATATTTCAGGTAGAAGACCTTACAGAGAAGAATGGGAATTTTAGAAGTGAAGCTCCTCTCTGCCAGGGATGATACATTTGTTATGTTTTATTAATGTGTGTTGGTGAATTTTTTTGAACAACATTAGATGGAATAAATCCTTTACTGTCACAATTGAGAATATATATTTTGTATGTGTGCAGGGCCCCGTTTCCCGATAGCGATGGATCCACGCTCGTACGATCCATCGTACGATGGATCTCACGATGCATCGTTAATTTTAGGGGAGCTTTTCCCGAAACTGACACGGTGCTGAAATGGGCTCGGTAGGAGGGGGAGACGCAGGAATGTTGTTGGATTAAACTATATTTTGTGGCAGCAAAAAAATATCTCCCCATCAAGGCCAACAGCAGAGTAGCCTACGAAAAGAATAGACTAAGATGAATGCTACAAATATTAAAACACAATTGATTAGGTCTAGGCCGACCTATGCTATATCAATCCTAATCCTGAACGCACCTTGCGTACATTGTTTCATGGCATTTTCTCCCCTGAAATAATTCCATATTACAAAAATAAAAAATAGTATGTGTCTGTGTGACAACTAGGCCTATAGACGCGCCGTGCACGCTCTAGAAACTTTGGTGTCAACATTAAAAATGCAACGTTCCATTCGTTATCATTCAAACGCAGAGGCATTGACACGGCTATTGCTGTTGCTGGTCTAGATCAATTCCTGCCCATATTGTTGGGCAGGGGTATGATGATGCGGGCAATGTAACCGGGAATGGCACGCATCAATTTGCAGCACAGTTTCCCGCAGCAGTCTACGTTCACTGCAGAAACCACGCTCTCAACTTGGCGATTGTGCACTCCACTAAGGTCAGGGATGTTCGTAACTGTCTAGACATGGTCCAATAAATAGTGAACTTCATCACAGCCTCACCGACGCGCCTACAGTGCTTTATGGCAAACAATCGCAACAAAAAACGCCTGCAGAAATTATCCGACACCCGCTGGTCTCAGCATGATTCATGTACAGTATGTCTTCTGTCATTGATCAATATGAGGACATTTTAACCACGATGGTTGAATTAAAATCAGAGGGAGACAGCAAGTGCCGCTCGCAAGCGACCTCCCACACGAGCAACGGAATCATTTGATTTTATTATATGCCTTGTGATAGGGTTGCCTTGTGACGTGGCGTTTCATCGGTAGGCCTACATTTCTTTTTGGAATTTTAAATTGCTGCAATAAGTTATATGTCTCTGTCTTTGCTGTTTAAATCTAACAATAGTCTATGAATAATATATATGCGGGAACCACTGTTTTTGGGGTATTGCGAAATAGCGCCAGCTGGACATTCAGTGGTATTGGATGACGTGTTTTAATAAAACACATCCAATACACGGAATGTCCAGCTGGTGACTCCACTGAGGCTATAGTAACGATGCATCCTAGTGCTTAACGAGTACCCCTGTAGGCGTCGTTAGCTACGAGGGTTTTAACGACGTTGTTACGTAACAATGCTTTCGGGAAACGGTCAGAAAATTCAGCGATGATCGTACGACGGTGTTAACGATGTCGTTAGGCTAACGATGCTTTCGGGAAACGGGGCCCTGGTCAATGGCAGGATCCTCAAGGGGAGGTGCAACCTGATGCAGGAAACCAGGAGGAAGAAGAAGACGCCCCTAACCAGGAGGCAGGGGATGAGGCCTGCGCCTGGGTCTTAATGTAAATAATACATTGTACATACTTTTTATATAATAAACTTTTTTAGTGTGGCCTATTTGTGTGTTGTGGTTATTTGCTGTTGGTGGTTATGTAAAAGTGTATGTGTAGAAATGAAATATGAATTAAAGAGATGAGATTTTAATTTCTTAACATAATATCAGTAGAAAAGACATTTTTATAATTTGGAAGTTAATTTTAATCTCCAGAAACATTACTGATAGTGCTTTAGTTATAAGATTGAGGTTGATCCACAGAGAAAATGAGTTAATGTGTTAATATAACGCTCATGATGGTTGGTTAAACTCAGCCCGATCCTCTTACAGCTCTGCTGTGCAGATCCACTAAATGCTACACCTGCAAATGACCGTGCTCCTACACCTTTAGCTGACCATTTACCTAAACCTTCTGTTAAAATACAATCCATCTGATATACCTCTTGCACATGGGTGTGTCATAATGACACTATAGCTCACCAAAGAACACTTCAAAAAAGCAACACAATAACACCTTTCACCCAGATGCCCAAAACTGACACATACAGACATACAAAAAATCTATTTGCACCCATACCCAAAACCAAAAGTTAGACATTATTAAATACTTTTACCAGATCTTTGCTGCCATTGTAATTTATCCAACCCATTTTAAGGAATTCATCAGATCTGCTTGTAAATTGGTCAGTACAGTCTAAAAATGTTGTTCATTAAAATGTGTGCAATTTGTGTGTGTACAATGAAGGGTGTGTCTGTAGCTTGACATCAAAGTTAGACAGTATCAATCAAATGTCAAACTGTGGTGCCATTTCCAGCAGCTTGCAGTGATTTTAAAAATCCATCACTGCAATCTAAACACATTGGTGATCGTAAGTTAATCAAATATTTACTGTGCGTCAAACGGCGTGTCCGTGGTGTGGTGCTGAATTTCCAAGTTTCGCAGTAAAGAATCTCGCTATGAAAGTGTAAGTCTTCTAGCCTGGCTCCGCCCGCCCACCTACTTCCGCCCAAATTTCATTTTCCCTTCAGTAGTCAGTCTGGGGCTGGGGCTTGTTAGTGGGATTTTGCCCGAACAAATTTCTGTCTGACCAATCAGCGAACAGAGGAAGTGGCTGAGAACGATGACGTCGAAGTAGCGACGTATTGTCAATGACAAGACCCAGCCTCGACAGTTGACTGCAAACATTATCTCTGTCCTTACTATAGAATATTAATGTAGAATTTGTAATTGTTCCTTGAACTCTAAAATTAGATGAACAAAACCTGCAGCTATCGTTGACAGACATCTTCACGCTTCATCTTGTTTTGTTTGTGTACACAGCCTGCGCATGCGCGCAATGTAGTTTTCGGCCGGTCCCGGCGCATGACATACGTCACGACCAAACGCTATTGCGATTGGTTATGGCAGATCCAGAGTGGCACTGGGCAGATCCAATAGTTTTAAACTTCACGCCTCCCCAATAGTTTTAAACTTCACGCCTTCACGACACCCGCCTCCAAGTGAGTGAACGTTTGCCAATTACAGCAGTTCCAGACCTTCTGTACAAATGAAATGAAGTACGATGGTCTGGTAGCACCAGGCTATAAGTCTTCTGCACGGTGTCTGAAACGTGTGACAACGTAGAGCGGTCTCCCTCAGCTTCTGGCGATGAGGGCTTGGGAGTGGGGTGAAAATTTCATGTAGTGGTCCGCACATGTTACGACGGCACGTGACGCGGCCGCGGCCCGAGCTGCGTGGAGTGCGAGGTCCCGCCCAACGCTGCTTGCAGCTTTAATTGTATTTGAATTCCATTGGCTTTGGTCCAACTTTCAAATTGATGCAACCAAGAAAACACTGTAAGAAGCATATCAAACCTAGCTGTCTTGAATTTTACAATGTACATTCAATTCTAAGTTTCATTATATAATTTCATTCCAACACAAAAAAATAAAGGCATATGGGCTATTTGCCATTTGTATGAGGAAATTATTTTGTTCATAGTAACCAACAAATCAACATAGATAATAATACATTTTACTTGCAGTTAGCAGATCATATGAAGTGCCATTGTTAACTGTTATGCTCAGTTCTGATTATATTATTATATATTATATTATTATATATTATATATATATATATATATATATATATATATATTACTGTGGAAAGTAACTATTGCGATACTTTCAAGTACATTTTTAAATGCTCAAACGTGTCAAATAATTTGGACCCCATCTCCAGCCCTTAAACGGAACTCAAAATACATGTGCATGTGCATGTCCATGCATGGAAGCATGGAATGCATGGAAGCATGCAATGTTGAAAGATCAGATGTTTGAATTACTTGACACCGATGTGGAGAGGCACTTTTGTCCAGGGCATAATGTGCATTTCACCATTACACTCGTTCCAATAATTTCTTGGAGGGAAAAGTAATGGCTATACTTCCATTTAAAGAAGGCTACTTTTGGATTATTTTGGCTCATCATTCCTGTTTCTCGTTGACTCACTTGTGTCATTGTGTGTCTGACTGCATGCTTTCGAATGTGTAAACACCCGCCCAACTCTACCTCTGATTGGCTTGAAAGTCCGGACTTGCCAAGTACGTACTTCCAAGTCCACGAGTATGTAGTCCGCGTACTTGGTATTGAGAAACGGCTCCTGTTTTTAGGAAGACAAAATGGCCGTCCGGGACTCCACTGCCGTGATTGGTGGAGGAGTGACAACGAGGGCCAAGCCAGCAGTTAAAGGCTCATCAGTGCCACCTGTTTGAGGCCAAATGCCAAACACACCAGCAAGCTGGATGCATCTTCGGTCCCTGGTCTTATTGACACATGCTTGTGCCTGTATTGCTGTCTAAATAGTGTTTTACTTACCATTCTACTGCCTGTTGGTTTTATGCTGTCTGCTGCATCGGTGGCCTTTGGTCAGCCATTTTCTTTTGTTTGATTGTGATCTCTTGCTCAGGTGCTGGTAGGGGTGGGTGGCCTTTTTATTTGGTCTTCCATTTTTCTCCTGTTTTTTGTTTAAGTGAGGAAGCTAGGCTTACCCTTTGTTCTTTTGGTTTTTAATTAGACTGTTTTGTTTAAGGGGAGACTTATGTTTGTTGTTTTGGCCTGTGCTCACCCTGATGTCTACAAATAAATCCTTTTGTTAACCTTTAAACGCATAGGTTTAAAGGTTATCGGACCATAGGGAGGCTAGGGGAACTCATTAATGTTAGAAAACATAAAGTGAAAGTTTCATGCCATGGGACCATGAAGTTTGTTCGGTTTGTTCTTAGACAAAGTGAGTGGTGTTTTAGTTGTGATAACAAGTAAGTGCTTGTTTCCATGAATTCCTGTTTTCAATCAAGCATATGTGGGATTGCTCGTTGCATCAAAGAATCTTCTATTGAGTAGATTTGGTGGCCATTTTTGACACTGTTTCCAGTAGTCATACATCCAGGGTTTATACCTGAAAGGCAGTGTAGTCGACCGTCTAGGGAGGAGATATTTATAAAATAATAAAACCCAGCATAACTTTTAATCCAGTCATTGTTACGGCATGAGGTTGGGGGAGTCCACACGGCCGACACAGACGGGGGTTGGAACAGTTAACAGATTTATTCGATGGGAAAGGAGCAAAGTCCTGTTGATGCGTGAGGCCAGCCGGGTCGGTGTGGTAACCAGGAAGGCAGATAATCATGAACACACAGAGACATAGGACCCAGGACCGCTATTAACGGAGGTCGACTGTCGGACGACCTGGAGATAAGTGCTTGAGAAGCCACAGTATATAAGCAGGAAGGGTTGATTAAGATGACCATCAGGTGTGTCTGCTTGCAAACAGGCTTATTATGTTGCATATTATAACTGGTCACAACTGGTCATAGGCTCAAGAGTTTTGAACCATCAAAAATTAGTTAAACCTAGATTTATTTATTAAAAGCTGAAGCTAGCCATTTCTACAAACGTCCATTTTCCGGTGATCGTGATGACGCGTTAAGAAATCTCTTTCAATGTTCTTACTAGATGCCTCCTCTGTAATGAGAGATGAAAGAAAAGAGTCACAGAACCAACAGGAAGATGGATTGCCCACACCAAAGAGGAATCAAAGAATATGCTTTACAAACCATAGCTAGTGGGTTGGTACAGCTCCAAACCCTCCACTGCGGATGGTTCAGTATCCGCACAACCCTTTGTGTCATTGAGTTCACAGAAACGTGCTGCTGTAGTTTTGGCCTGCAGGGATCTGTAGACAGTGTAGGGGTTCAAGCTTTTCCCAAGGTGTAGGAGATCCAGCATTGTAGTCTAATGTTACACTTTTTAAAAACTTTTCAAGATCAGCTCTCTATTAATAAAATATTTATATATCACTCTGTATATTTGTACATAACTATGCCTTGTGTTTTTATCTGTTAGTAACTAACAACAATTGTCTTGTTCTTGGCTTATGTTGCACCTAAGCTTGTCCTGTGTAAATGCTGCTGCTTTACGTGTCTGTCTTCAGTTGCCCCTTGGGGACAAATAAAGTTTTTTGAATTTGAATTTGAATAAAGATCCAGCAGTGTCCACACTGCAGGGTAAGCCTTCCAGAAGTGACACAGAGTGGGGGATCCCTCCTCCCATGGATGGTTAGCAGTGCAATGGGTGCCGTTGTTGTCACACTAATAGTATTATAAGCAAACATTTTAGGTACAATTTAAAAAAATGTAAAATTAGCTTCTGCTGAGTTTCTAAATGAAATGTATACCTACTGTTTCATCACAAATGAAGGTTTGGTTATATGAAAAGTAGATAAATACAAATATATAGTGAGTATGCATCAACCATACATATGCAGGTGTGCCGGTCCTAATGTGGTTACAGAGATTACAGGGGCCTGTCACTTTGATTTATTATTTGTGGGTCTAACAAACACCACACCTTTACAACCAATTAAGCCAATCAAACTTAAGGTATACAAATACAATTGCTCAGATACGACTATTGATTAAAATATCATTCATTAGACTGAATCAACAGCCAAATTAATTATTATGGAATAATAGTAATTTATTTAAATATATTCACTTTGAAATATATATTCAAGTATTAAGTTATGTCTTATAAATCATACTGGAGAATCTATTATTCAACATTTTAAGAGTTACATTTTTATCTAAACCTGGTGAATTAAGAACCACTGGTTAATGAATAAACGTGTAGCTCATCCAGATGTTGTTCCTTCCACACGTGTCTCTTTAAATGGCTGTGGTCATTGTGTACAGCTGGCTCGTGGTTCACCGTCTTCAGCACATACTCATTACCATCAAGAGCCTGTAGTCACATTTAGGCAAAGATGGATAATGTTTTTATTAAATGTATGATTCAACCTAGTTCAAAATGTACATCAGAAGTTCTGTATTGAGCGCAATGGACTCTGATACATGCTGCGTTCAGGTCAATCTGGGAGGTTTCATTGTTACAGTACAATGTGCACTATAAGGTTGTACATTATGTGATGTTTTGGGATTATTTTCTTATCCATTATTTGATGTTGCTTCTTGTATATTCTACTCATTGCCACAAGATGTCACCTTTCGACCGTAAAATACAGATCTCATTCAGTCCTCGAAAAAACCCTTCTCCTGTCTCTTTGGCATACTGAATGTAATTGTGTTGTCCTTGTATTTAAACTGCATTTGTAATGTACATAAAGGATGGGACAGTATGGTTGAAGAATTATTCAGTTTTTTTAATCATCACTACAACTGCCTGTATTTCTTTACCTTTAATGGAAATGATAATACAATTATGTATATTGTTGGCATGAAATGTGAAATATGAAACCACAGAAAATAACATCAGCAAACACAAAGTTATCACACCTTAGTTGATTTATTTAGTTCTTAAACATGTTCAGCCAACTGTTGCCATGCTGGCAACAGAATATAAACACCATATAAGGAGTGGTGCATTGCATTGACATCATAATTTACCCTAAAAAAGAAAGGAGGAATAAACAAATGAACAAAAGAGAGAAGGAGAAGGAATGAAGAGGACCCAGGCTTCGCTGCGTGGCAAGGGGACCTGCACCGACTTGAAGTGGAAGTAGTTATCCTCAAGGAAGACGTCACCGAATCTATTGCACCACCCTCACCTCCTGCCGCTACTCCCCCGTCCCTCTCGCTCTCTTCCCCGGCCCTCTGGTTCCATCACTTGTATTATCAAATTCCTGATCGCAACTAGTTCTGCTCCCAAGGCCTGGCGGGCGCCAGGTCCCCGTCCCCAGAGTCTCCCAGCGAGGCGGCCACAGCTCTCCAGCACGCCCGTGGGCTTCATTCCTGCGATGTGTGAACACATCAGAGTGTACAAAGGAGACGACGGGAATCATACACAGTCGTACAATACAATAAGTACAAACATTATGAAAATGAAGAAATTCTCGTCATATTATTATTTTTTTTATACAAAATGTTAAGGGGTGCTTCAACAACCAAGAGTTAGTTTTACTCTCTAAAAGATTTTCATGTTTGATATTTGCACTGGATATGTATCATAAATGATTGTTTTTAAGACGCTCCATGGTAGTGGAGGACAGCAGGGACATGGGAGAACACAGAGGACCGATGCACAACATTAACAAATGCAAACAAACGAGTCAGCGATTCACAAATCAAACAGAAGATATTATAGTGTCTTACTCACAATACCCCCCCATGCACTACACAATAAACTTGATTTTTCATATGTTACATATATGCTACATTCTCTTATTTCTTATTTAACTGATATAAAGGCAAACATCTTAATGCAAAGTGTAAGCTGCTCTGCTTTACTTCATAATTAAATTAGTGTTATAGGTTGAAATCTGACGATTCAAACAGTATGACTTAGCTCATTGCAAACATGAATGTAGCTGATAAACTCGGTTTACGTAAACTCTTAATTTCTCTGATAGCAAGAATAGCAATTTCAACTTTTGTTTAGTTTATATCAACAATCACAATGTATATATATATACATCACCAGAACTAAAGCAAGCTTAATTTTAACATTCTGATCTTTCAAATGTTTTGTATTGCACACACATTATTACACATAAAAATACAGAACTAATTTTTGGGAGAGGATACAGTAGTAGAATTTAAACATCTCTATATATCATATTTAAAATGCATACCAAAACATCTTAAAAAAAAACAACAAAAGATAAATAGAATTAATATGCTCATTTGACAATGTCCAAATATGGTGTGTGTGACCACCAGTGAGTGGTTTGAAGGATGTCCGTTAACAAAATGCAGTAAAATGTATTAATACTCTTGTCCTGTGCGGTGTCCTTATTGAGGGGTTCTGATAGTGGTCAGAGGTCGGCTAGTTGACGGACCCCTGCAAAGATTTTCTGATGTAATTTTTTATTTATTTACCAAATCTTCACATCCCATTATCTGCAAAAGACAAGAAAAAGGAGTTAAGGGGAATGCGCACACACGCTCCAAAACATACAACAAACATCATAGCTGTCAGAAATCAGAAAGCGCTAACTGCTGCTAGCGCTAACTGCTGCTAGAGCTAACTGCTACTAGCGCTAACTGCTACTAGCGCTAACTGCTGCTAGCGCTAACTGCTACTCAGCGCTAACTGCTGCTAGTGCTAACTGCTACTAGCGGTTACTGCTGCTAGAGCTAACTGCTACTAGCGCTAACTGCTACTAGCGCTAACTGCTGCTAGCGCTAACTGCTACTCAGCGCTAACTGCTGCTAGAGCTAACTGCTACTAGCGCTAACTGCTACTAGCGCTTACTGCTGCTAGCGCTAACTGCTACTCAGCGCTAACTGCTGCTAGTGCTAACTGCTACTAGCGGTTACTGCTGCTAGAGCTAACTGCTACTCAGCGCTAACTGCTGCTAGCGCTAACTGATGCTAGCGCTAACTGATGCTAGCGCTAACTGCTACTAGCGCTTACTGCTGCTAGCGCTAACTGATGCTAGCGCTTACTGCTACTAGCGCTAACTGCTGCTAGCGCTTACTGCTGCTAGCGCTAACTGCTGCTAGAGCTAACGCTACTAGCGCTAACTGCTACTAGCGCTTACTACTACTAGCGCTAACTGCTGCTAGCGCTTACTGCTGCTAGCGCTAACTGCTGCTAGAGCTAACGCTACTAGCGCTAACTGCTACTAGCGCTTACTACTACTAGCGCTAACTGCTACTCAGCGCTAACCCCCCCCCCCCCCCCGGGCAACACGTGCGCTGCCTGTTCCAAGGCCATGGTTTCCATGATGACGGCGGTTGACCAGCAGCAGCAGCAGCAGCAGCGTGTGTGCGAGCGCTTGCCTCTACTGGGTGGGCACGCTGGGCGCCCCGGAGCGGTGGAAGTGGATGTTCTGCCACTTGGCGTCGCGGCGGTGCCACACGCGGGTCTCCTCGGACTGCATGGTGCGCGGCATGCCGCCGCCGTCCATGTACTGGGTCAGGCGGATGTAGGCGATGCAGGCCGCGTTCTCCCCGATGAGGTGCACGTGGGGGTTCAGCAGGATGGTGTGCACCGGCTTGTTGCCTTTAGACAGAGCTGGGGGGGCGGCGGGGGGGGGGCGGTCAGTGACTATACACTGAAAATACCAATGGGAAGTGATGGCTGCATGTGTTTTATATTCTTCTCAGTCGCATTCCCATTGTATGTTTGTGTAGATAGACATGACGTGTATTCTCTGGATCTATTCTCTGGATCTATTCTCTGGATCTATTCTCTGGATCTATTCTCTGGATCTATCTGGATCTACCTCCTACCGTGGGCGCAGAGTGAAGTACTAGTCGGAGTTAAATTGTGTAACATGATTTCTAGAATAAAACCTATTGATCATGTTAACCTCAGTGGAGGCATTGGCCCTGTAAAGTAAAGTGTGTGTGTGTGTGTGTGTGTGTGTGTGTGTGTGTGTGTGTGTGTGTGTGTGTGTGTGTGTGTGTGTGTGTGTGTGTGTGTGTGTGTGTGTGTGTGTGTGTGTGTGTGTGTGTGTGTGTGTATACTGTATATTTCAATCAGAGCACTTACATTTAAAGTGATTTATAAGCCAGGGCAATACATTTGTAATTGGCAGTAAGGTTCCTTTACAGAACCCGAGCAGCCAGGCTGACTGGGCGGGCAGCGCAGCAAATAAACCCCCAATTGCAGGACGGCACCAGCAGCAACATGATATTCACATGGAGTCAATTGGTTTCTATAGCCCTTAGATCCCAGTTCCACAGGGAGTCACAGGCCGCGGTGTGTGACCCCCCCCACAGGGCATGGAGACACCTCCCTCCTGTCACGGGGACCACCCTCCTCCAGAGAGGGTCAGGAGCAGAATAGGTGCCCTAATGGTTAGCAGGTAATGGTTGCATAACATGTAAGTGGTCGGAGTAAAGATGACAATGGGCAATTTCCAATGGCAATTTCCCTGCAAAAATGTGAATGGTTGTATGTCAATAAGTACAGAATCACGGCGCGTAGTTTTCCCTACTTGACCTGATTAATAAACGTCACTGAGCCGCTGGTTTCTGCTGGCTGTGAGCAGCCTTATGCACCGCGCTGCAGGCATTAGTAGTCCTAATCAACCTCTTGTCACTGGGCCATCCTGATTTATGTTGATTAGAAGCAGCCTTCCCATGACAGCTGTCATTCATAATGTGGCCACATTAGGGGTTGTGATGCTGACACTATTATTACTATTAAGATATTATTATTAATCGCCTGGCAGCCATTGGAGTTCCCAGAGGGATGCTAGTTGTGGGCCTCAATCAGATGTCGAGTGATTAAGGTGAGATTAAGTTGTGTTCACTGCGTTATTAATGGCAGGACCAAGGACATTCTGCCATTCAACCACTCATTATAACTGTTCTCCTCCTGGGATCGTCCATAATGAAGAAATGACCTAGCATTGGACCAGTATAAACCTGGTATTAAATTAGACATGTGAACCCAAGCCTTTGGCTGCTTTTAATCACAATCCCTTTAGTACTCTTGTTTAGCAAATATATATTGATCTGATATTGATTCCTACTTAAAGCTGCTAGGTAAGATTTGATACTTGTAAAGAGAGGTAGAAGAAAACAGTAGAAGAGAGCAAGATTCTGACTCTTGAATAAACCAATGTCACCTTGTCACCTTTGCTCATTTCAGTTTTCTGGGTTATTTAGAAAAAAAATCCTGTCAATATTTTTTCTGAGGTAGTTTTTCGTGAACACTGGAATATATGATGCCCTTCTAACTGCCACCCGCCTCGGTGCATGCTGGGAGTTTTATTTTTAGATCTGCCTCCTCCCTCCCTACGTTTCTCCGCCAACTGTTGCATTCCACTCAGTTTTGATTGACAGGCTAGGATCGATTCCCCGAACCAATCAGGGAAGAGACTGCATTTTACTCACTACTAGCTGACGGATGGCTGGGCCATTTCTAACAAATGACAGCCTCACCTACTGCTCCTTTAATACTTAAACAGTTTTATTTCTTATTAATGACACCCTTCTATTTATGTCAGATATTAACTTATTTAACCTATTTTTGTGTCTTTGTATCTGAGTAGAAATGGGGAGAATTCTCCAACTCACCGTTGTCAAAGTAAAAGCGGTGGAAGTCATGTCCTTCGACCAGGTTGCCGAGGGCTTCAGGCTCAAAGGAAGTGAGCCCAGGGTCACAGATCTTCCTACAAAACAAAAATAGCTTTGTCAAAAACACAGTGGAGACTTGAACACGCACGCAAAAAAGGGGAGAAAAATCGAACTTACGCATAAGCCTCAAAGTCTCCATTGTTGATAGACTCGATGAGCTGCTCGGTGACTTTGATTATTTCCTGTTTGCGAGCTACAACACAGAATTGCAGAAAGGTGTCAGCTGGGTGCTGGACGGTGTGACGAACGCAGGTCGGGATCACCAAACAATCAGGGGTGGGTTCTAGTCTATGAAACACCAGTAGGCTATATCAAAGGTATTAGAGATGGAAGGCACTGGTTAAAAAGGTTCTCCACAAATGTATAGTGTTTTATTTGGTAACAAATACGACAACACAAAGAAAACAGCGTCTCCCATGACTAATAGTGACAGGAAATGTAGGACGGCACAAATCCTTCCACCAAACAGAGCTCAAAAAACACAAAAAGAAACCAATGTTCGGATGCACTTGCTTTTACAGATGCTGTTTTCACTAAGAGATGTTGACAATTACCTTTATTGTTATTGGAGCAGGCTGGGGATAGTGAGAAAACGACTTACAATTAACCCAACAAAGACATGGTCATCATGTGGTCATGTGCTTAAGGTGTCCTTTACTGCCGATGCCTTCAAAGCCATTGGGAATGTGTTTGCTGCACTGCCCGACAGGCGGTGGCGCTATGTGGCGGGGTGCGTATCACCGGCTGTAGTTCAATCACAATGTTTACTGGTTCATCCCTTTTGCATGGAAACATTTTGTGTCCAATCATATTTGTGTTGGTTAAAACTGAATTTAAGAGAGAACGCTGACGAGAGCAATAGGCTTTGCAAGGCATAGGGTTTTATGGTGTTTATCAAACGATTCTTCAAAGCACAAGGAAAACTGAACAGGAGGGGGGGGTTGGGAATGGTAACAATGTATTTAAACGTTGTATTATGTTTAACTATGAACAACCTACAGGAGTAAATCACTTCAGTGAACGTTGTTCAGGAGGTAGCATGATAATAATATGACGGAGAGATGTTTAATGCCAGAAGGGAATCCTGGAGACTCGAGGGGTATAGGACAGGGATGGGGATACGTGACTATGGGGGGGGGACACAGTTGGATGGAGGTGGGCTCACAGGACTCCAGAGCAGACTATGGGGGGAGGATGAGGAGCAGGGAGTCTCCCTCCCCTCTCAGGAGGGACTTACTCTGCACCGAGGAGGTGGGACTCTGCCTCGGCTCAGACATCTGGGAGGAGCGGCCCTTAGAGCCCAACAAACTGCCCACTAAGCTGCCCAAGCGCAGGGCTGGCGGCCGCGCCGTACGGTGGGTGGGTGCGCGTGGGCGGAGGCCGTGAGTGGGTGGAGGGCCGTGGGGTGTGTGTGTGTGTGTGTGTGTGTGTGTGTGTGTGTGTGTGTGTGTGTGTGTGTGTGTGTGTGTGTGTGTGTGTGTGTGTGTGTGTGTGTGTGTGTGTGTGTGTGTGTGTGTGTGTGTGTGTGTGTGTGTGTGCGTGTGTGTGTTTAGTGTTGATTAAACAGTGGATGTGGAGCAGGATTATATTGCGTAAAAAGGTCAGAAGTTGGTTAGTATAGGCATGTGTTTGTATGTAGACAATCATGTGTGGGGGTGTGTGTGTGTGTGTGTGTGTGGGGGGGGGGGTGGGTGCGAGTGTGTGTGTGTGTGTGTGTGTGTGTGTGTGAGTGTGTGTGTGTGTATGCACATGAGAGTAAAGTCAGAGACAGGAAAGTCAGAGAGAGAAGGCACAAGAACAAAAATGAATATGCCCAACAAAACAACAGACAGGAAGGAAGAAAAGAAAAGTCTTTCAGAAAGAGAGAGAAAAGCATTCCGTAACATTTAAAACACTAACAGCTGCGTTCCCAATTTAACCTCAAAGCCGTGGTGACAGAAACGGAGGAGGAGAAGAGCCACTAGCCGCCGCCAGAGATGAACAGTTATAGATCAATAGTCGGGCACCGTTGATGGAGAAACAAAATCAAAATGAGGTAAATGAGCGCGCAGCGTGGGGACCAGGGGCCGTCGGCGTTGACTCCACCGCTGCCGTGTGGGAGCACCAGAAGGGGCTGGTGGTCGGGACCCCCCCCACTCACCTTTCACGTCCTCGTCCTCTATGGTGGTGTTGGCGCTCTCCACAGACTCCTGGGGACGAGGAGACCGGAGCGTTTAACGTCACACATGTTCAATATCTCTCTCGCTTGTATGCTGTCTAGAAAGCCGTCTTTGACCGGACGTTTGACCAGACGCGCTGCTCTTATCGTTTTGCCGTTACTCTGAAGTACTCAAATTTGCCATCGCGAGGTTTTTGGAAACCTTCCGTTTTTTTTTGACATCATCTAGTGGTGAAGGAAAAGGAAATGTAATGTGAAGATGTGAGCTGTGGTTTAGAGATGTACCCTCATCTCTGGCCTGACAAGCCAGGATTGTCTTCCAATAGAAAGGACATACGATCAGACTGATGCTTTTTATTTCATTCCTTTCGTTGCTTTTCATTCATTTTAGATTGTAAGTGAACCCCCTGTTTCAGCTCGAATTCGGACACTATGAAATGTAAAACATTGCGTTTTGGGTTGTGAGTTCTAGGAAGCTGTTATCCCCATGGTTACGACCCATGGCGTCTTGGGGTTCTTTTTCAGTACCGTTGTTGTGTATGGGCGTTATAATGAGAGAGCTGTATATTAAACGCTTCAGGCGTCATACGTCTCTGATATCAACATCAAAATCATCCGCTGCCCACAATGAGCTCCAGTGATCTGCACGGCCACACACACCACGGCGTTATACAGAGAGGGGACGCTCAGAGGCAGCTCAACGTCACACAGAGAACACTACCGCATTTCGAGCAGAGTAGAACATTCACAGTAAGAGCGCAGATTGGCAACAACATAGGATTTGACTTCTGTTTTCCCTAAACGACGCTCTTATTTCACCAACAATGATGAAATGGCATTGATTACTATGTTGAAGATCTATAAGACATATTACTATGCTTAAAACCAAAAAGGAAAACAATATGCATGAGTTTTTATATAGACAGACAGTGAGTAATAGTCAAGTAAATACATCTAATTTTAAATGTAACAATCACTCATACCTTGTTTCCGTCAACGGGGTTGTGAATGACAGTGGTCTGTGGCTCCTACAGTAAGAGGAAAGCAGATAAGGCTTGTCAGGTCAAATAGTTTATATCTTAAAGGCGGAAATATAAATGTGTGTGTGTGTGTGTGTGAATGTGTTTTTTACATTTTACATTGCGTTTGGGGTGAATATCTCTCTCTCTCTCTCTTTTTCTCCCTATATATATATATATATATATATATATATATATATATATATATATATATACATGTGTGTGTATATATGTGTGTGTATATATATGTAAGTATCTATAAATGTAAAATAAAATAATCAGTATGTGTATCCATCCAACCGGGTAGTGTCCTTCACATGAGTTCTACCTGTGTGTCCCCCTCGTCTCCTCCTGTGTGTTGTGTGTTACTCTGTGTCCCCCTCGTCTCCTCCTGTGTGTTGTGTGTTACTCTGTGTCCCCCTCGTCTCCTCCTGTGTGTTGTGTGTTACTCTGTGTCCCCTCGTCTCCTCCTGTGTGTTGTGTGTTACTCTGTGTCCCCCTCGTCTCCTCCTGTGTGTTGTGTGTTACTCTGTGTCCCCCTCGTCTCCTCCTGTGTGTTGTGTGTTACTCTGTGTCCCCCTCGTCTCCTCCTGTGTGTTGTGTGTTACTCTGTGTCCCCCTCGTCTCCTCCTGTGTGTTGTGTGTTACTCTGTGTCCCCCTCGTCTCCTCCTGTGTGTTGTGTGTTACTCTGTGTCCCCCGGTCTCCTCCTGTGTGTTGTGTGTTACTCTGTGTCCCCCTCGTCTCCTCCTGTGTGTTGTGTGTTACTCTGTGTCCCCTCGTCTCCTCCTGTGTGTTGTGTGTTACTCTGTGTCCCCCTCGTCTCCTCCTGTGTGTTGTGTGTTACTCTGTGTCCCCTCGTCTCCTCCTGTGTGTTGTGTGTTACTCTGTGTCCCCCTCGTCTCCTCCTGTGTGTTGTGTGTTACTCTGTGTCCCCCTCGTCTCCTCCTGTGTGTTGTGTGTTACTCTGTGTCCCCCTCGTCTCCTCCTGTGTGTTGTGTGTTACTCTGTGTCCCCCTCGTCTCCTCCTGTGTGTTGTGTGTTACTCTGTGTCCCCCTCGTCTCCTCCTGTGTGTTGTGTGTTACTCTGTGTCCCCCGGTCTCCTCCTGTGTGTTGTGTGTTACTCTGTGTCCCCCCCGGTCTCCTCCTGTGTGTTGTGTGTTACTCTGTGTCCCCCTCGTCTCCTCCTGTGTGTTACTCTGTGTCCCCTCGTCTCCTCCTGTGTGTTGTGTGTTACTCTGTGTCCCCCTCGTCTCCTCCTGTGTGTTGTGTGTTACTCTGTGTCCCCCTCGTCTCCTCCTGTGTGTTGTGTGTTACTCTGTGTCCCCTCGTCTCCTCCTGTGTGTTGTGTGTTACTCTGTGTCCCCTCGTCTCCTCCTGTGTGTTGTGTGTTACTCTGTGTCCCCCTCGTCTCCTCCTGTGTGTTGTGTGTTACTCTGTGTCCCCCTCGTCTCCTCCTGTGTGTTGTGTGTTACTCTGTGTCCCCCTCGTCTCCTCCTGTGTGTTGTGTGTTACTCTGTGTCCCCCTCGTCTCCTCCTGTGTGTTGTGTGTTACTCTGTGTCCCCCTCGTCTCCTCCTGTGTGTTGTGTGTTACTCTGTGTCCCCCTCGTCTCCTCCTGTGTGTTGTGTGTTACTCTGTGTCCCCTCGTCTCCTCCTGTGTGTTGTGTGTTACTCTGTGTCCCCCTCGTCTCCTCCTGTGTGTTGTGTGTTACTCTGTGTCCCCCTCGTCTCCTCCTGTGTGTTGTGTGTTACTCTGTACACACCTCGTCTCCTCCTGTGTGTTGTGTGTTACTCTGTGTCCCCTCGTCTCCTCCTGTGTGTTGTGTGTTACTCTGTGTCCCCCTCGTCTCCTCCTGTGTGTTGTGTGTTACTCTGTGTCCCCCTCGTCTCCTCCTGTGTGTTGTGTGTTACTCTGTGTCCCCTCGTCTCCTCCTGTGTGTTGTGTGTTACTCTGTGTCCCCTCGTCTCCTCCTGTGTGTTGTGTGTTACTCTGTGTCCCCCTCGTCTCCTCCTGTGTGTTGTGTGTTACTCTGTGTCCCCCTCGTCTCCTCCTGTGTGTTGTGTGTTACTCTGTGTCCCCCTCGTCTCCTCCTGTGTGTTACTCTGTGTCCCCTCGTCTCCTCCTGTGTGTTGTGTGTTACTCTGTGTCCCCCTCGTCTCCTCCTGTGTGTTGTGTGTTACTCTGTGTCCCCCTCGTCTCCTCCTGTGTGTTGTGTGTTACTCTGTGTCCCCCGGTCTCCTCCTGTGTGTTGTGTGTTACTCTGTGTCCCCCTCGTCTCCTCCTGTGTGTTGTGTGTTACTCTGTGTCCCCTCGTCTCCTCCTGTGTGTTACTCTGTGTCCCCCCCGGTCTCCTCCTGTGTGTTGTGTGTTACTCTGTGTCCCCTCGTCTCCTCCTGTGTGTTGTGTGTTACTCTGTGTCCCCCTCGTCTCCTCCTGTGTGTTGTGTGTTACTCTGTGTCCCCCTCGTCTCCTCCTGTGTGTTGTGTGTTACTCTGTGTCCCCCTCGTCTCCTCCTGTGTGTTGTGTGTTACTCTGTGTCCCCCTCGTCTCCTCCTGTGTGTTGTGTGTTACTCTGTGTCCCCCTCGTCTCCTCCTGTGTGTTGTGTGTTACTCTGTGTCCCCCTCGTCTCCTCCTGTGTGTTGTGTGTTACTCTGTGTCCCCCGGTCTCCTCCTGTGTGTTGTGTGTTACTCTGTGTCCCCCTCGTCTCCTCCTGTGTGTTGTGTGTTACTCTGTGTCCCCCGGTCTCCTCCTGTGTGTTGTGTGTTACTCTGTGTCCCCCTCGTCTCCTCCTGTGTGTTGTGTGTTACTCTGTGTCCCCCTCGTCTCCTCCTGTGTGTTGTGTGTTACTCTGTGTCCCCCTCGTCTCCTCCTGTGTGTTGTGTGTTACTCTGTGTCCCCCGGTCTCCTCCTGTGTGTTGTGTGTTACTCTGTGTCCCCCGGTCTCCTCCTGTGTGTTGTGTGTTACTCTGTGTCCCCCTCGTCTCCTCCTGTGTGTTGTGTGTTACTCTGTGTCCCCCTCGTCTCCTCCTGTGTGTTGTGTGTTACTCTGTACACACCTCGTCTCCTCCTGTGTGTTGTGTGTTACTCTGTGTCCCCTCGTCTCCTCCTGTGTGTTGTGTGTTACTCTGTGTCCCCTCGTCTCCTCCTGTGTGTTGTGTGTTACTCTGTGTCCCCCGGTCTCCTCCTGTGTGTTGTGTGTTACTCTGTGTCCCCCTCGTCTCCTCCTGTGTGTTGTGTGTTACTCTGTGTCCCCCTCGTCTCCTCCTGTGTGTTGTGTGTTACTCTGTGTCCCCCTCGTCTCCTCCTGTGTGTTGTGTGTTACTCTGTGTCCCCCTCGTCTCCTCCTGTGTGTTGTGTGTTACTCTGTGTCCCCTCGTCTCCTCCTGTGTGTTGTGTGTTACTCTGTGTCCCCCGGTCTCCTCCTGTGTGTTGTGTGTTACTCTGTGTCCCCCTCGTCTCCTCCTGTGTGTTGTGTGTTACTCTGTGTCCCCCTCGTCTCCTCCTGTGTGTTGTGTGTTACTCTGTGTCCCCCTCGTCTCCTCCTGTGTGTTGTGTGTTACTCTGTGTCCCCCTCGTCTCCTCCTGTGTGTTGTGTGTTACTCTGTGTCCCCTCGTCTCCTCCTGTGTGTTGTGTGTTACTCTGTGTCCCCCTCGTCTCCTCCTGTGTGTTGTGTGTTACTCTGTGTCCCCCTCGTCTCCTCCTGTGTGTTGTGTGTTACTCTGTGTCCCCCTCGTCTCCTCCTGTGTGTTGTGTGTTACTCTGTGTCCCCCTCGTCTCCTCCTGTGTGTTGTGTGTTACTCTGTGTCCCCCTCGTCTCCTCCTGTGTGTTGTGTGTTACTCTGTGTCCCCCTCGTCTCCTCCTGTGTGTTGTGTGTTACTCTGTGTCCCCCGGTCTCCTCCTGTGTGTTGTGTGTTACTCTGTGTCCCCCTCGTCTCCTCCTGTGTGTTGTGTGTTACTCTGTGTCCCCCGGTCTCCTCCTGTGTGTTGTGTGTTACTCTGTGTCCCCCTCGTCTCCTCCTGTGTGTTGTGTGTTACTCTGTGTCCCCTCGTCTCCTCCTGTGTGTTGTGTGTTACTCTGTGTCCCCCTCGTCTCCTCCTGTGTGTTGTGTGTTACTCTGTGTCCCCCTCGTCTCCTCCTGTGTGTTGTGTGTTACTCTGTGTCCCCCTCGTCTCCTCCTGTGTGTTGTGTGTTACTCTGTGTCCCCCTCGTCTCCTCCTGTGTGTTGTGTGTTACTCTGTGTCCCCCTCGTCTCCTCCTGTGTGTTGTGTGTTACTCTGTGTCCCCCTCGTCTCCTCCTGTGTGTTGTGTGTTACTCTGTGTCCCCTCGTCTCCTCCTGTGTGTTGTGTGTTACTCTGTGTCCCCCTCGTCTCCTCCTGTGTGTTGTGTGTTACTCTGTGTCCCCCTCGTCTCCTCCTGTGTGTTGTGTGTTACTCTGTGTCCCCCTCGTCTCTTCCTGTGTGTCGCTCAGCCCTCCATACCAGATGGATTACATTAGGCTATTACATCCACAGACCAGCCTGTGTGTGTGTGTGTGTGTGTGTGTGTGCGTGCGCGTGTGCGTGCGTGCGTGCGTGCGTGCGTGCGTGCGTGTGTGTGTGTGTGTGTGTGTGCGTGTGTTTGCGCTCATGAGACAAAAATCCACCAAGACAACGCGACGGTGTGTGTGCGCGTGTCTGGGCGCAATCAACAGGACAAGCAAACGAGGACACGGAGAGAGACGATGACATCATGCGAAGCGTCAGCGCGTCACGTGACCATGCACAGAACAGCCCACACACACACACACACACACACACACACACACACACACACATGCGTCATTGAACACTCATTGGTGTGCGTCGTATGGCTGCGGTCCAGGAGGAGCGGGCGGAGGTGATGAGGGAGGAGGCGAGGAGCGGAGGAGGTGATGAGGGAGGAGGCGAGGAGCGGAGGAGGTGATGAGGGAGGAGGCGAGGAGCGGAGGAGGTGATGAGGGAGGAGGCGAGGAGCGGAGGAGGTGATGAGGGAGGAGGCGAGGAGCGGAGGAGGGTGTGGAGGCAGCGGTTGACCCTTACGACAGCGTCAGTGGTCCGTGTTGGGTTTGGTAGCGCTAGTACCATGTCGTGCTCTACCAGCACACGAGCTGAAGCAGAGTCCAGACTGCTGCTGAGGCTTCATGCTGGGCTGCAGCCCTGTAGCGTCAGCTCCTGCTGGTTCACCCTACTGGGTTTACTGGATCGGCCGTGCATGCACGTTTGTGTCCAGTTTGCTTCGCGCATGCTACACACCGAGACAGAAGGCTGAAGACGTTCTATTTCGTTCAGGGATAAAGTGAATGTGATGATAAAGTAATGCGTCCCTGAGACCGGTGACTGGTCGCCGTGCTCCGCAGGGTCTGGGTGAGCACGTCAGGGTGAACCCCTACCTCCTAGGCAATGGGTGGGGCGGGAGGGTGTGTGTTGGTGGTGGAGGGGGTGTATGTATACCAGTGCAGGGGCAGGGCCTGTCTCTTTGGGGCTGGTCACTGTGTTGGCTTTGTTGTTCACCTGTGGGAGGGGAGTGGGGGAAGGGTGGCAGTGTACAGGGAACATGACACAACAATGTATTCAGACACACCATTCATGCACACACACATTCAACCACACACACAAACACACAACAACCCCAGGGCTTCCACACTGAACGCAGGCCTTCTAATGAGCTGTAATCCCTCCGCTGGCCGAGCCACTGCTCTGCACCGAGGGGATTCTCTGCTGAGCAGAAGATCCACGTCCAATCCTCCCATTTGACCACACATGAGAACACATTCAGCCATGATTCACATCCTCCACTGGTCAGTGATAGGGACGCATCCTATACTGCATTCTGTATTCTATATTATATTGTCTCTCCACACCTAAGTCTAGATAGGTCTTAGTACAAAAGCACAATAAATATATGCTCTTGATTAAGAAAACTAGGAGGATAGGAGCATGGGAAAAATGGATACCGACTTGTGAAACTGCATTTGGGATTTACTTCTAGGATAATGCACACACTGTTGTTTTTTTCTCCCCCTGTGACAAAGACTATCAGGCAGACGTGTCAAACCACTGGCCACTAGTGCTAGTGGCTGGATGATGAGGTACCCAGTGTCAATCAGTGTAAGGATCAAAGGCCCAGAGCGGACAGACCAGATCAGGGCAACAGGCCTTCAGCTCTTCACTCACGTGACGACGGGTGACTCACCTTAACGCCGTCGGCCTTCTTGTTCAGTAAACTTTTGGCTGCTGTGGAGAGACAGAATCACACAGAACTTCAGGCCGGGGTGTGCCTGTTCAACATGTGTCTTAGAAAAGCCAAAAGTCATCAGCCTACAGTTACATGCAGCAAACGTATCAACTATTATTTAAAAAAAACAAGGTGCAAGGTTGTTCTACTGTACATAGAAAATGCATTGCAAACACTGTGCCTTTGTTCCTCATCCTTATTTATGCAAACAATCGATGCAAATGCAGTCATCAACATCACCAACTGGATGCAAAACTGTAGCTTTTTTAAGGTGATGCAAACGTATGGACCTCATAGGGAACCATTATTCACTAGCTTCAAACATGGCATCATTTACGGACTATCTTGAGAAACGTAAAACATATTCACACATTATCCACATGCATCTGCAACACTCACGCTCTGTTCAGTATGCACACACACACACACACACACACACACACACACACACACACACACACACACACACACACACACACACACACACACACACACACACACACACACACACACACACAAACATACAGACCATTAACATAATCAAAATGCTGTATATAATTAACATGCATAGATACAGGCAACTTTTTTCAGCATCACTTTTTAAATCTAATTGGTTAGTTATTGATTACTATTGATTACCCATTCACTGTCAATCAAATCCATCTTACCTCAAATCGAAACCACATTCCAAACAAAAGAAGGAAAGAATTTTGAAATAAGAAAATGATGAATAAGAAGATAGCAAAAAACATAATAGATCAATGTAAAGCAAAAGAGTTCCAACAGAAGGAATTGTAGAAATATGCAGCAAACACAGAATAGTGTGAATAGCATGGGTCAGATGGCCAAAACATAGATTATAGAGAGAAGGGTGAGATAGGAGAAGAAAAGTATGTATGTATCTGTGGATAATGTGTATCTGTGTATGATGTGTATCTGTGTATGATGTTTATCTCTGTGTGTATGCGTGTATGATGTGTGTGTGTGTGTGTGTTTGTTTCTGTGTGTGTGTGTGTGTGTGTGTGTGTGTGTGTGAGATGTGTTTCTGTGTGTGTGTGTGTGTGTGTGTGTGTGTGTGATGTGTTTCTGTGTGTGCGTGCATGCGTGCGTGTGTGTGTATGATGTGTTTCTGTGTGTGCGTGCATGCGTGCGTGCGTGTGTGTGTGTGTGCGTGTGTGTGTGTGCGTGTGTGTGTGCATGCGTGCGTGCGTGTGTGTGTGTGTGTGTGTGTGTGCGTGCGTGCGTGCGTGCGTGCGTGTGTGTGTGAGAGGGCTGTAGTATAAACAGTGGTGTAGGCAGCAGGTCCTGAGGACCAGACAAGAAAGGACGTACCTGAGAAATTTCGTGTGACCAACAAAGTTGTCAATATAGCTCCCTGTGGTGGGCAGGAAGGAGAGAGGAAGGGAGGAAGGGAGGATGGATGGCAGAAAGGACGGAAGGAAAGAAGGGGGGAGGGAGTAGTGGACAACAGATGGGCCGATTAGTAAATCTGAGTATAACAGGGACACCAGCGATGGCAGTCCAATCTAGCGTTGTCCGGCATGAGGAAAGATGAGCCGGCGCCGAAAAGGTCAGACGGCTGAAATAACACCGAGGGGGGAAAGAGCAGGATTTCCCAGAAGCCTCACCTTGAGTTTTCTCCGTGCGTTGAACTTCTTCAAGCACTCCACGGTCTCCTGCCGGTGCATCATGGAGGCCACGGTGGAACGTTGCTGCAGGACAAAGGTGGACGCATGAGACCAGACCAATACCCACACCGGCAGACCGCAGCCTCACAGCGGAGCCCTGCACACGCCAGGCTGGGACAGGAAGTACGCCCAGCTCTAATTCTATGGCCTTGCCCCCCCCTAGATAAGGACGACCATTACAGATCTCCAAATGTCTTATCAAGTGTGTGTGTGTGTGTGTGTGTGTGGTTGCTTGACACATACACAGATCCAGGGGTGCTTCAGGGCCTCTGTGGCAGTGATGCGTTTGCTGGGGTTGATGGTCAGCATCTTGTTGATCAGGTCCTTGGCCTCAGGGGTCACTGTGTCCCACTCTGGAGATGGGAACTGTGGAGAAGAGTCATCAACACACACTCACACCAGAGCTACAGCGAGGACTAGAGCACTCCTGAAGGCAGAGAGGGAAGAGTGCAAACGGAAGGCGTAGGTGTGTGTTTGTGGTTGTGTGTGTGTGTGTGTGTGTGTGTGTGTGTGTGTGTGCGTGTGCGTGTGCGTGTGTGCGTGTGTGTCAATGTGTGTGTATGGTATGGGCGCATGTGGGCGCATGACTGTTTGATGAACATAAATATATCTGGTCAGATGACTCATAATGTAAACTTAGATCTCTCAGGGATCTGTCATTTCTTTGGCGACGTAGAACCTGAAGGTTCTACTGGTATACACACAGGTTTAAATGTAAATACATTGAATTGCTGCACTAACATAACTTGCTATTTACTGTATTGTATGTGTATTATATATCGACTAGCTACTCGACTAGCTCATGTTTTGAAAGAAACGTGGTTTTTTTTTCAAGACTTTGCAAGACTGACGTCTCCAGGAGAGAGTGAGGAGAGAGAAGGAGAACCAGGAGGTACAGAGACTTCCAGAAACAGGACGAGAGAGAGAGACAGCAGGAGCACCTCCTCTAGAGAAGGAGAGCCAGCAGGATCATCTCCTCCAAAATAAGGAGCATCTGCTGAAAGAGCACCTCCTCTAGAAGGAGAGCCAGCAGGAGCACCTCCTCCTAGAGGAGGAGAGCCAGCAGGAGCACCTCCTCTAGAGAAGGAGAGCCAGCAGGAGCACCTCCTCCTAGAGGAGGAGAGCCAGCAGGAGCACCTCCTCCTAGAGGAGGAGCATTTGCTGAAGGAACGGTTCATGGACAGAAGGTCAAGAGGAGAAGAGCCCTGAACCTGAACTGGGTCCGGCCAAGAGCCTTGAATAAAGATGTTGGTTGAGTTGAAGCGTGTGTGTTGCAAAGCCCCTTCCACACAGAATTCCTGGTCAATTACTGGAATAACCTTTCAGGCACCGCCAGTGATTTTCACATTCACACATTCTATTTGTATTGCACTCTTTCACACA
This sequence comes from Micromesistius poutassou, assembly GCF_964030765.1. Lineage (NCBI taxonomy): Eukaryota > Metazoa > Chordata > Actinopteri > Gadiformes > Gadidae > Micromesistius > Micromesistius poutassou. The sequence goes on along the minus strand of NC_140273.1, from coordinate 23,164,427 downwards.
CGGCTTAGCATTGCCAGAATAGACGGGCCAAGGGACGGTCAAGAAGATGTAACACTTATTGATGCCAGCCGCCGTAACACTCGCAGATGAGAGCTGCTCCCGTGTACTGGGACCTGTCCAGTTAACAGCCATCCTTGAAAAAAGGAGGACTTGTTTGCATACAAAATAAGCAGTATAGATCGGATCACCCTAAAAGCAAGGGCGCATTAAGACAAACAGACACGGGCTCCACTCTGTCTTCAGCAGAGTCTTATGATTAGTGATGTGGACTCACATCAGATGGACTTAACCCTTTACATACTCCCGCCAATGTTACTGCTTTCATTGACAACACAGCCGGCAGTCATCTGGTAATGTTACTTGGTCTTGAGCAGGCAAATTGCCGGTTATCCCAGAATATCCCAGAAAGGATATCCCAGAATACCAATACCAGTTCCCATGCCCAATTGACCTCAAGCAGGAAATCTTCTGGAACTTTGCAGCATGTGTGAACGTGGTTTTACACTTACATTGGTTCGCAGAAAATTGCGGACCAATTGATTGATTATTGGTTATTTACAAAAGGCCCTCAGTGCCCATAGACATGGAGCAGAGGGATTCAGAGCTACTTTAACACTATAACACTTTAAACAGGACCTCCATGCTGCGGGGCTGAGCAGGGGGCGAGAGGAGGCCCATAGCCGACTGCTTACAGATCAGACTACTGTCACATCCGCTGCACTGCATGCTGGCTTTTGCATACATTAGTGCTTTGACAGTTCACCCTGGATGCATTATCGACACTGTGGAGTGTGTGTGTGTGTGTGTGTGTGTGTGTGTGTGTGTGTGTGTGTGTGTGTGTGTGTGTGTGTGTGCGTGTGCGCATCATGTCTAGGATAACACACTCACATCATAGGCCCCAGCCTTAATTTGCTGATAGAGACGATGCTGGTCCTCATCCCAGAACGGCGGGTACCCAACCAGCAGGATGTACAAAATGACACCTAGGATGGGGACATTTTACTGTTTACAGTCGAGAAGCAACAACAACAACAATGGGATTAATAATTACTATTAGAATCATACCAACACCAACAGCACAACACTCCCCTGAGGACCAGGTACATCGTAGTGATATAGCCCTCAATCCCAGTTGCAGACTCAAAGGGCAGCCCACATATTTATGAGCCCCTAACCATTAACCCCAAAGAGCAAGAGAGAAGTCCCTCAACAATCAAGACGGCAGAGCGGGGTCCCGTCTCCCAGGGGTGGTTAGGGTGCATTTGGGTGCCATCATTCATCGTGGTAGCATTACAAGCAAACTAAAATAATTGTCAATTAAATTGTGAGTACAAAAGACGTGTGTTGTTGTGTGGTGATGAGGTGCTGGCCAGTGAGTAAGCTGGTAGCCGTCAGTTCAGAGAACACAGTTGTGTGGTACACTGAAGGAGGCTAGCAGTTCAGGTAGTAGAGTATGAGCCGTGGGGAGGGGGCGGAGAGGGGGTCACACTGAAAGAGCACAAAGGTTATTTACCACAGGCCCACATATCAACGGGCTTTCCATACGGGTCTTTCCTCAGCACCTCTGGGACAGGTAGCCCGGGGTCCCCGCGAACCCTGGAGGAGAGGAGTGGAGGACGAGGAGGAGTGGAGGAGGAGTGGAGGAGGAGGAGGAGGAGGAGGAGGAGTGGAGGACGAGGAGGAGTGGAGGAGGAGGAGTGGAGGAGGAGTGGAGATGGAGGAGGAGTGGAGATGGAGGAGGAGTGGAGATGGAGATGGAGGAGGAGTGGAGATGGAGGAGGAGTGGAGGACGAGGAGGAGTGGAGATGGAGGAGGAGGAGTGGAGATGGAGGAGGAGGAGTGGAGATGGAGGAGTGGAGGAGGAGGAGGAGGAGTGGAGGAGGAGGAGGAAGAGGAGGAGTGGAGATGGAGGAGGAGTGGAGGTGGAGGAGGAGTGGAGATGGAGGAGGAGGAGTGGAGGAGGAGTGGAGATGGAGGAGGAGTGGAGGTGGAGGAGGAGTGGAGGAGGAGGAGGAGGAGGAGGAGTGGAGGACGAGGAGGAGTGGAGGAGGAGGAGGAGTGGAGATGGAGATGGAGGAGGAGTGGAGATGGAGGAGGAGTGGAGGACGAGGAGGAGTGGAGGACGAGGAGGAGTGGAGGACGAGGAGGCGTGGAGATGGAGGAGGAGGAGTGGAGATGGAGGAGTGGAGGAGGAGGAGGAGGAGTGGAAGAGGAGGAGTGGAGATGGAGGAGGAGGAGTGGAGATGGAGGAGGAGTGGAGATGGAGGAGGAGTGGAGATGGAGGAGGAGTGGAGGTGGAGGAGGAGTGGAGATGGAGGAGTGGAGGAGGAGGAGGAGGAGTGGAAGAGGAGGAGTGGAGATGGAGGAGGAGTGGAGGTGGAGGAGGAGTGGAGATGGAGGAGGAGGAGTGGAGGAGGAGTGGAGATGGAGGAGGAGTGGAGGTGGAGGAGGAGTGGAGATGGAGGAGGAGGAGTGGAGGAGGAGTGGAGGAGGAGGAGGAGTGGAGATGGAGGAGGAGTGGAGGTGGAGGAGGAGTGGAG